>NC_134176.1:51781738-51904611 GCF_964188355.1 Buteo buteo | reverse complement strand
CACCTATAATATATAAGTATATATACATGTATTTGGCTAATTCCAGTGGATAGATCAGTAATACTTTAAGTTGCTGAGAAATTATATGAACATAAGAAAAAATTAGTCAATATCTAGTATTATTGTTACCTTTCTAATGGTAGTTCTTAAAAAATCATTAAAACTGGAACATTTACTTCGTTTCTAGATTCTAATATTTTACTTTGCCTTTTTAGAACAATCTTTATTGTTTTCCTAACTGTGTTGCAAAGGGGCTTCTACCTCATTGAAAATAACATAACTATTTGTTTGGGAATGCCGGGAAAATTAATATATTCTACACTTAGAACAACTATAGAACTTAGTTGGGGGGAAAATGAATACCTTTTATATAAAAAAGGGGTTTTATTTTAAAACATTTGAATTTTAATTATTACATTTATTTAATTTAAAATTTTCAATTTCAAATTTATTTTTTAAGTCAGTAAATTAATTTCTTTTAATATGTCAATCTCCATTTCTAAAACTACATACCTTTGAATTTTTAACTCCTAGTTGTTCTCTGCCTTGTTTTCCTTTCCCCAAAGTAAAGGAAAAGTTTGCCAAAACATTTGTTCTGCAAAATTAATTTTGGGTTTTTTTGGGGAGGAGAAGGGGGAGGAAGTTGTTTTGTTTTGGTTTTTTTTAATTGAAACTCTGTTTTTCCCCTCATAGAGGAAACCTCTGCCATGCAAAAACGAAAAAATATCCCTTGAATAAACAAATAATTTAGACATTAGTAGTTATATGATCCAAACAAGGAAAGAAAAGTTCAGAAACATAATTAATTATATCTGGAATCCCACAGTAAGCTCTTTGTAACAGCTCTGAACCTCTCTCTCAAGACTACCATGTCTGCCCTTAATGTATTTTTGACCATTGCTTGACAGTGCTGTATACACAATCAGCAGCAAGTAAATACCAATGAGTGCAAAAATAAAGCAAAACAAAACAGTGGGACATTTGAAATATGTGTGGCTTTAGATTAAATTAGACAATGCTGTATGATCCCTGCCCATTGGGACACAGATCAAACAAGCACTAAAAAGACAACCTGCTAATTACTGCAATAATGCCGCCTTATTGCAACACACTACAAATATTCATGACTTTGAAGATTATTTGGTTGTCACATCATACCATTTTGGGGTGGACGGGGCGTGGACAGTGACACACAGAAGACAGTTTCTGTGGTACCAAAAACTGTCTAAGAGTAACTTCACCTGAGAACTGGTCAGACCGCCTATTATGTAGGTATTGAATGATAATCACAACATACAGCTGTTTATTTGGTGTAAACATTATTCTGCCATTTATTTAAATTGAGAACATTTCTGTGTTAGAAAATGCTTTTTTTAGAAACACAAATATTTTTCATAATTCAGCATTTCATATTAGGTATTTCATATTTCAGTTGTTTGTGTTCATCATGTCATTGCTGCTTCCCATGTCCACTCAACATTACATTAGCACCTTTTTTCAAAAGAGCGAAGGAAAGAGTGAAGGTGAGGGGAAATTACTCCTTTACACCAACAGCTTTTTAGTGGGTTGTTTGTTGCCTTTTTTTTTTTTTTTTTTTTTGGTAAGTTCTGTGTTCTACCAAGAGCTTTAGAGAAAATAAGCCTTTTGACTATTCTTGTAAAATATTGTTACTCTGTTCTCACTGTGATGCAGTATTTTTTACTATTTTGTATATACTAACAGAGAGGTACTTTTTGTTACAGTCACCAGCATTTAAGTGAAAGATATGTCCTCGAAATGATTGTTAAATCAGTTATTTTTGATCATATTAGAAATCATATTATTTACTGGGTATGCTGTAAACATTTTTAATTCACTGAACGCCAGCTAAAGCTAAAACAGTTTTTCTTTTTTCACATTTTACGTATATCTATGGTCTTTTTATGTTGGTTTTTCTATTCTTCTATTTATTATCAGTCATAATAGATGTTACAGATTTGTGTTGTGGGTTTTAGTACAAGACTTACGAGGCTCATGCTAATGCTGTCTAGACTGTTTCTATTTAGATTGTGAGAATGTGACCTACTTTCATCTCTGTCACTGCATCTGCAGATTCTTCTATTCATGTCATATTAATTTGGCCAAATTTAATGATTGTCCTGCCTCATTAGCTGGACTTGCAGGACACATATGGGAGACCTCAACCAGGCCAAAACTCATTTCTCAGTCATGCCAAGAAGGTGTCACCGTATTTTTCCAGCCCTTTGTGACCCAGTGATCTCAAGTAAATAGCTCTTCTAGTTATGACTAATGGTTGCTGAGATACATTTCGCAAAGTTTAACACAACTACTTAATGATGATCTGTCCATCTATGCTTTTAATGATGAGTAACTAATATCCATTCTTATGCATGCAGTTGCAGAAACAAGAATTGTATTTTAATGCTGACTCATTTTTTTTCTTGGCGTATTGAATAGAACAAAATCTTTCACTTTCAATTTGTGTCTTGATGCTACATTTGATTACAGCTTTTTCCAGAGTTTGATGCCTTTTGTTCCTTTGTAAATGTAGAAATTTCTTGAATTTTGTTCATTACTATTTGCTGTTTTTCTTACCATCTATTTGCTAGTTAGTAAAACAGAAAGCACGTCAACATATTTCACTGAAGAAAAACTGGAGTGGACATAAAATGTTTCAGATAGCTGTGCACGAAGGCAACTAGATTTGTCAATTCAATATTTAGATCCTCTGAAATATCTCAGCAATTGCATAGTGAAATTCCCTCAAACTCTTCTTAAAATAATGCAGTATTATCAGCTTCAATTCTCCTATTATTTTCATAAGCACTACTGCTTTAAATATTAATGTCTGCATGGTATGGAACATAATATTTCTTAATTATGACTGGAGAAGAAGATAAAAATGCCTCGAGTTACACAGTTAATAGGTTAAGTTAACAATAATAAAGTTTTATGGGTAACTCTTTATTTGATCTCTCTGTCCCCAAACTTATCTGTTCTTATTTTATATACTCAGGGGAGGTTTTCAAGGAGTTGAAGAGTGAAATTTTTGCATCTTAAGATGGTAAATTTGGCTTTCTGATTTAGCTGTTGAAATGTTGCGTGCTGTGTGGAGATTATGATTCCATAGCAAGATGTAGTTGCATTTTTTTGCTGGTTATTCTTGTCAAACAACACTTCAGTGAAATTGAAACACAATACTTCTGACAAGGAGCAATGTACATGCAAGATCAGAAGAATGTCCTGAAAGTTCGGTGCTTAGGCGTTTACCTGGTCTTGCTAAACAAGGATACATGGATTGGAAAGAATTTGAGAATAACACTTTTTGTGAGTTTAGTTGGGCAGAAAGCTGAAAATACAAAACTGATGTGGAGCTTCGGAAAGCTGATTGTGAAAGACAAATATTCCTTGCCTAATCAGATGTTCTAGGTGTGGTCACTATTTATTAAACTATAATTAGTTTACGTGCACATCATTTGGATATAGGAGTTATTCAACGTGTAGCCTGGTACTAACCTATCAATAGGAAGTCGTCTTTATCTCAGCAGATGAAATAGTCCTCTGTACAAAAGATTCATACAAGAACTATAGACTATTTAAATCCACAGGTAGAACGTAAGTGGTTTGTAAATGGTTGCTAGACCTTCTGTTGGGTTTCTACGCCACTGTGTATTGTACTGAAGGGATTTATTAGGAACTTTGATAGCAGGAGTCCATGTTCGGACTGAATTTATTATATACTTACTGAAATACGTACTGTATTCAGCACACAGTTGTCTTCATTGCTTTGGTGTTCGAATTAAAGAAAAAGCAGAGCATCCTAAAATTAGAGAATTAGCAAATGCTCATAGTACTTCAGAATCTCAGTGCTTTTCACTGATCTTATTAATTCCCCTGCTTAGATTTTTTTTTTTTTTTTTTTTTGGTGAGGAAGTGTATCTAATATGAATATTTTCCTTGCAAATCTTTTTTAATATGAAACAGAGCTGCTATGAACATAAGTAAGTGTCTCATTGTGTGAGCATTGTATTTGGACTAGATCTTCCAAAAGTGAATGCACATTTGCAATTAGCTATGACTCACAGAGCATTAAAACTCTGCAGTGAATTAGTTTAATTGTATATAAAACCCGAGAAGATGTAAAACTTAGAATAACTTTTCCAACAGCAGAAGAAAATCTTTTCTCCTTCTTAGTTAAAAAGACTCTGTCATGTTAACATTACCACATTAATTGAACAAACAGAAATCTTTAAAGCATTTATTTACAAAACTGCACTTGAAGTTGAAAGTCTCCCATCCACAGGAGATGGGATGGAACCCTAGCAAGGCTAAGTGATTCATTCAGATAGTTCAAGAAATCTGGAAACTGGATTTCCAAATGCAAGCCTGGGATGCTGTTACATTTTTTGAATACCACAGGTCTCAATACCCTGATTGACCTTTGATTTGTGAGTTGGCTTTTACGAAGTTTTAACTTCTAGTTGTAAAATATTATTCAAAAAGAGTCCTTGGGATGAACTTGGTGATTTTGCAGTGAATTTATTGTTTAGGATTACAGGTACTGAAAGTAACGATTTAAAGACTAGTGCTTTTGGGAATTGCATAGAACATAAGATACTCAGAATTCTTTTCCTCTGTGCTTTTTTGGGAAATAGTCCTTCCTTCCTTTTTATGTCAAGCACTCAGCAAGTGCCAATATCAGAAGCTTTTCATAACTGCCCAGAGCAGCCTAGAATGGTTGAGTTTACAAGGAAATGTTTGGTTTTGTTAGTTCATTTTTAAAAGAAGTCTATGAAATGGAAAACAGTTTAGACTTGAGTCCTGCACAGGTAGAGATGCGGCTTCCTCAACTGATGCCATCATAATGTCAATGTGATGCCAATGCAATGTGATATATCATTTTTCTATATATGCCCATTCAGATATATGACCTAAACAATATGCTCATGTTTTCTAGTTATTTTATGATCAATGATGATGTAATGAGCTGGGTAACAGTAAGTTAAAGCCATTTGTATTTTCCACTTTCTCTCCACAGACATTTTAGTTATTAAAATTCAGTTTTAGAAAGTATGTGCTCTTCATTCTATTTAGGATTAAAAGATTCATGTATTGTAAGTGCTGAAAAAGCTTGCACTGTAGGATGATACTTGGCACTAATGCTTTTATTAAACCCAGCAATATACTTAAAGAGATTTTCAAACAGTTGTTTTTTTGTGGTTTTTTTTTCTCCTAATAGAACCCACACAGGCATTTTCATGGAAATGACAAAGACATCGCTGCAAGTAATAGTTATTTGTACCTTGTCATGCATCAACATTGTCACTTTTCAAATGTAGCATGAAGAGTTGAAAATCATCAGTCTGTGTCAGATACAGTGACATTTTTCTCTCCTGTCTTCACTTTTCGCTCTAATATATATTATGATTATTTCTCTCTTTCCTAAATTGCTGATCCAAATTACAAATATTAAGAGATCTGGGTGTCTGGAATGCATTGGTTGGAAGATTAATATGAGTGAGGATATGAATTTAAGCTTAAGTATGATTAAAGGGGTGGTATGCAGTCGTTCATCCTTTTAAGACCCAGTACTGTGTTTAATACAGTTGTTTCAAGTGAGAAAAAGAAATGGAAACCAAACAAAGAAAAGTTAGATGGAAAATCGTAATGTTAAGTACACACAGAACCATGTGAATAATAAAATACTAGCTGTGTTACTAGAATGACTTGACAGTTACTTAACACTGAATCTGACAAAGCATTGCAGAATATGATGTAGGAAATAACCCTGACGTTCTTGAGGGTGTGGACAAAACATTTATAAACCGATTGACATTTTCAAAAGTAGTTTTTAAATGTGTACATGGCAATCTTGGCAAACCAATTTTTTATGAATAAGTTATTTTATAAGTGCAAATTGTATATCTGTTAATAGTTAGGATATTGAGGCTATTGAAAGGGTTTACATTTTCGCCTTTGAATTTGTGCAAAGCTTCCTCATTTTGAAAGACAGAAAACATGAATGCACACAGTTTTTATGCAGAGATACAAAAATAATTGATCTTCCAACTCATCCTTTTAGCTACAAAATCAAGAAGGAAATGCATACTGTGATCAAATTAAAATAAATTTTTCTCTCTTCTCTTCCTACTAAAACCAAACCTGAACGAACCATTTTGGACCAAAAGGCACATTTTGTTTGATCTGAAGTACAATGTTATATTTTGTTCCTGTCATGGATTTCTGAGTTTTTTAATGAAATTTTAAATTCAACTTAAAAAATGAGCTATTACATATGATGGCAAAGAGGAGAAAGGAGGTCTGGAAAACTGGCATTTCAGAAAGAACTGAAACAACTGACATAAAAGAAGAGTGAGGGATGGAAACGGGGGAACAATAAAAGTTTTCAGCACATGAAAAGTTATTGAAATCAAGAGTAATCCATGCTGACTGTGGGCAGGATATGTAGTGCGTTTACACTGTAGCAATTTTTTCAATGTTTTGTACTGGGAATCACTTTCTAATAAAGAAACTGAAATATTGGACCGTAAGATAATGGAATATCTATGACTGAATTCTTTCTGAACAAGTTAGAGTGCATATCAAAAAGAATGACAGTTTACTGTGCGAGAGAGATAGTGAAAAAAAATTACCTGCTAAAGGGCCTAATTTTCTAAATACAAAATAGGATATATGGGTTCTAGAGCCAAAGTAAAGTCTGTTTTTACACTCAAACCTCATAAACTTAACTTTATTTCTAAATTTTAGTGTTTCTTTTTGTATTGGTATTTGAAATACAAACCTGTTCTTAGTCTTGAAATTGTGAACAGACTGGTTTGTACTACCTGTCTCACTTGAAAATAATATGTTTCTGCTTTTTACAGACTCTCTTCAGACTCTCACAGTATAAAACAGCAGTGTTTCTCCCATAGATTGCAAGAATTACTTGTTTTCCTTAACCAGCAACTATAATAAGAAAAATTAATTAAACTGGTGGCTTAAACTAATGACAATAATTTTCAAGAGCAAATAAACTGTTCATGATCATGTGGGAGTCAGTTCATGAGAATGAAGTGCAAAAATACCACAAAACCACTCTGAACTAAATATTTTGAAATTTTTGCTAAGGGAAACAAGTTGATTTTTCCCCTGGGACTTACTTCATGCAGATCATTAGAACATGGCCAGTCCAACAAGAAGTAAATATGTGCAAATCAGAGGTTTTTCCTCCAATTCTAGTGGCAAGGCAGCTATTTCTAAGTTCAAAGGCAGGTTATTGTTTTGCACAGAGGGAAACTATTGCACATTTATGAGATACCCTTAAATGTTTTTTCCCCCCAGCACCACATCTTTTTCATTTGAGTGGCAGCTGAAGTGCAGAGTAATATACTGAATTAAGTGAAGGCCTAAATGAAGCAACTAACTGTTCTTTCCAAGACAATGAAGGCACTAAGTGTGATTTAGAACAGCTGGATGTTGACCCTTTTTTTGTATATGAATCAGGGCAGGAGAGGTAAAGCATGATCACAGAAGGTTTATCTCTGCTCCTTTTTACAGCTCCTTGAGCTCATGTTATGCAAATTCATGTAACTTTCATGTGTGTGAAACATTTGCATTTCCCATTGGGAAATTCTGGGGAACCTAGAGAGGAAGGAAATATTCGTCCCTGCCTAGCCATCTTGTTGCTAGGATAGCAACCACAGCTTCATGACTGTTACAGGCCATACTTCCTATTTTGATTTACATTTCAGGCTTTCCCTTATTGTAAACTGCAACCAAATCTGACATGGGTGAGAGTTTTTTGGTATCGTGCCAAGCACAGATTTCCTGGGCTTGATTCCACAAGTAAAATTGTGCTGGCTTTACAGCTATAAAGAAGCAGGTAGGACTTTACCTAAATGTTTCAGGGGAAGTATATACGTCCCAGGGATGGCAACGGTTCAGCTCATAAAGTTTTACAGGGCCGGTTTAATTTGTATTACTGTGGTAAAGATTGCAGATTCTCCTATCTGGTAGACGGGCTAGTCTGTGTGGAAGGGTACTAAGCATGGACGTGTAGTCTTCAAAAGGTTTGGTTCTGTACTAACAAAATGACTGAAGTTTGTTTTACTCTAACACAATGTGGCTCCAACACCCTGTTGCAGAGTAATTGTACGGCTCTTAACAGCGTCGTTGATAAAATGGTTTTGTTTTCTGTCTCCGAATTTGTGGCAAATTCACACGGCGTTAGTATTTCTTCATTTTGTCTTGTACTTTTCTAGTAACTTGAGAATTATTCAAGGATGATTTGCATGTATCAGATTTTAAGATAAGGCTGGGAAATATAGGAAATACATGCATAAAATGTGTGCTTTGTAATTTAAGGTCATACAAATACAAATATTTGGAAAAGTCTGTGCGCAGCCTTTTTTCTCCTGCAAAGTGCCATTACACAGCAACAGATTTGAATGTCATTAAAGTGGTTATTGGGGGCAAGGAGAAAATCAAGCATTGACTCGTGTATTTGCTGAGTTTACCTGCAACAGGGGATATGCAAGTTCATTTATTTCTGTTAGGTGATTTGAACATTTTGGAACTTGAATTCCAGTCAAGGTTACTGTGCAGTTTGTAGAAGTTTGTGGTTACATATTCTTAAAGCTAGAAAGTTTTCTCCTCCACTCGCCCCAGTTTTCTTCTGTTGCTCTGAATTAAGCTGAGTTTTTGCTTTAACTCACGTAGGTGCCAAGAACAATTAACAGAGGTCAGTTTATAATGATATGCATGCAAGTTAGTCTTGCTTATTTTCTCCTACCAGCTGTGTTCTGGAGGAGGTACAGGACTGTGCTTTAGAGTTATGAAATCTTTTGGGTTTTGTTGTTGGGAATAGTTAGTAATCAGTCTTGCTTTTTTTTTAGACCTTGTGAAAATTGTGATTCTGTTAAGGGTTTTCATTAACTGTTATTCTGACAGCTGAAGACAACATATCCTAACACTTTAAATAAGCCATTTAGTATAAATCAGGTACAATCCAGTAGGCATAAGTCAAAACACTGCTCTGCGATCTCACAGCTAGTCTTCCACACGTTTGTGTCCATGTCTCACAAACATGGAAAAAAAGGCATACATAGCCAGAAGTGTATTCTGCTGCGTTTTCCATCACTGTCACCTTTATGGAAACCTGTACAGGGCAAGTTCCTTGATGAAACTGCATTAAATAAAAGAGCCTTTTGGAGATCTTTACAAAACACAGTTGTTCTTGTAAACAGGTAATAAGAAATGAAACAATTTGGTCTCCTTTTGTTCTAGTTTTCTAATTAGTTGGTTCTGTTTCAGTTTCCTTAATGCTGTGATAGTGCTGGCAGGCAGCATAGAAAGACTTTGGCAGAGTGAGACATCTCTATGGCTTGTCTGAACTTTGGCACAAAAATGACAGTTGTCAGGAAATACCTCAATTTATATGCTGATCCCTAATAGAGTTTTCATGTCTTCTGATAATTTAATTTTCTCTTTCCTCATATTAAACCTGCTAAATTTTATTAGTATCTCCAAGCTATTTTCTCTGGGTTAATATTTAGAGCCATATTTGCACAGAAAATTATTCTTATTCTGCTTATAAGGAGCAAGCAAAGTAAGTGTGTGTGTATACACACATATGTATGTATGTATGTATAAAACAAGCAGGTGGAACTATAGCTGACAGTCATTTTATATAGGTGAACAAATAATTCAGCTTTTCTAATTGAGGTAATTCTGACAAAGTCATTGTGTATACTTGCTTAAGCAAGTCAAATAGGAACTGGCCAGTAATAGAAATATCTGAGAAATAATCTTTAGGACATGTGTGGCCTCCCATTTCAATAGACATGCATCATGCTTAGCCACAGACTATATTACACTTTTTCCATTTTTTTCAAGTATCATTTGAAAGCAGAATATTTTGATAACCTCAGTAAACCCATTTCTTAGTATAGTAATATTCTAAAATTACCTATAACTAAATCTCATAGTTTCTATCACTTTATTTGGATTAAACCTTCTATTTCCTCTAAGAAAAAGAAACATATTCTATCTTACATATCAGTATATTAGAGATACCTTTATATATTTCTTATCAAGAGTAAAAAAAAAAAGTTCTTGCATTTTATCTTTCATGAAACTTCTTTTTAGCCTGACTTCTAATGATTCAGAAACATGTACCGTATCTAATAACAAATAACAGCATAAATTTATGGAGGCCAGATTAGGCCAGTTTAATCTGGAATGATCCAATGTAGTTTGAAATAGAAAATGCAGCTGCTTCTGACACATTTAGGTAATAGTTACACTGTACTGCTTATACTTCATATGTATTTTAAAGACTGGAATTAGAGATTAACTTTTCTATGTTGGATAATTTCATTCCTTCTAACTTGATTTTCAATATTGAATATGTCCAGGACACCAGAGAATCATAAGGAAGAGCAAGATATCAATAAAACTCACAGAAAGTAACCAGATGTCCCACGACGCCCAGCATAATGGTCATCACTTCTCTTAGCTAATGTTGCTGGGATACTGGAGATACAGAGGTTCTCTGTTCATTCTTGATTCCTTGTTCCCTCCTTTTCCGATTTTAAAGTTGCCTCTTCAGTATTTTCATTCTACAATTAGAAGTATAATATTTCATTCCCGCTTGAACATTTCTAGCACATAGATTGCTGTTTATTCCTCTGACATCAGGTAGTAGGTTCCCATTTAATAGACATTCGCGATGGTGAATTCAGCACAAAGGACAAAAAAGGCAGTGTTCCTAAGCCATTCCTCTCTCATGGTTAGCTCCCAGCCTTTGCATCAATAATAGGGGGGAAAAAATACAAAATACTGTGGGGGATGCTTAAATACCAGAACAGATTGGCCAGAGAGATTGTGGGCTCCTGTAGGTCTCCACTGGATGTGCCCTGAGCTGCATGCTCTAATTAGACCTGTCTTGAGCAGGAGACTGGACTGGATGACCTTTCGATTTCGCTTCCAACCAAAATTATGACTGTGATTTTATTTGTCTCCTGTAAAGATTAATGAAAAAAAAAAAACCCAAACCCAGCATGCTATAGACAGATCATCACATACTGAAATATACTATTTTCTGTCTTTATTTGTCTTTAACTTACTTGTTTGTTCCATAAAAAGTGTAAAGATGGGGGGTTTTAATACCAAGTTTTGCTAGAAGTCATTGGATAACAATTCTGAATGTTATGAAAAATTAATCATAGATGGTACAGGGCTTATTGAAAGAAATGGATTTGCTAATGAAGATATGAATATATAAATGCTGTCTAGTTTTCAGTTTGATGTTCATCTTGACCTTCCCATACCACCTTTGCCAGCAGGCACGTTGTCCTAAATTTCTAGCTTACTGTTCTCAAAGTACTCAGTGAGGTAAGACATGGTCACACCATGAGGAACATGCTTTGTGCATGCTGTTAAATTCCTGACCAAATTAGAAAGTTTAGTTCGGGTCCTTTGATATCACTGTCTTTTGTATAATGACAAAAAAAATGACAGTGCAATAGTTGAATGTTACTTACACGATCATATTTTGCCTACTAAAATTTTAAAAGAAATTCAACAGGAATGCCAATTCTTGTTCTTGGTGTGAAAATGCTGTGTGGTACTACTGTGAATCATTTCCCAGAAGTTACGAGGCGGGTACATTTTGGTGGCCTGTAAAATGGTTCCTCTGTGATGATTTTAGACACACTGTGATGAAAACACCCGCATGAATACAACTTAATGGGTTTTTTTTGTTAATTTAAAGGTAATAAGCTTACACGGGTTTTTATATTATAATATTACTAACAAACTGATATTATTGATGGGGGGGCATGATGATTAGCTCCTCTGTTAGTATTTTCCCAGGAAATGTTCTGCTCTTCAATCATTATTGCTCAAACTATTGCTCTAAGAAGGAAAATTACAGTGTGATTTGTATCCTGTTATCCACTGTATTCTCAAAGAAGCATATTAGCATGAGTAAAGTCTAGATGAGGTTTGGAAGGGCTGCTAGAAGGTCTCACACAGGGCTGGTTGCAATGGCACTACAATAATGCTTCCTGACCTGTTAATTATGTTTGAGAATTATTTCTCTGAATTGCTGCTGAAGTCTGACTTCAAGTTTTTTTTATTCTTGACTCCCAGTTGGAAGTTTATTTTTAAAAAATAAAATTAAAAAACCCCAACACTGCAAAACCAAAAAACCCTAAACAGAGAGTGCTGCTGTATATGGGGAAAGAAGACAGAGAGAAGCAGAAAAATGGAAGAAGTTATCTCAACATTGCAATAATTTTAAAGATGGGGGGCGGGGGGGGAATGAATTTGCTCATTGTGATTTCATTTTCTGCAAATACTTGAGGAAGCAAATTTTTAGTGGAAATAACACATATAAAGTTTTGCTCATGCAAGCTAATTTTCAAAGCTATAAAAACTGTTTTTAATTATTTATAGCCATAACTTGAGATATTCTTATTCCAGAAATTCAGACTGCCTTCTTTCTCTAATTGACTCCTCTTCTGTGTTGTGTGTGTATATTTAAACCTGATGCCTCCCTTCGATCTCCTTACTTTGCTGCCTTATTTCTTTATGATCTTCCTGAGTGATTTTAAATTTTTATATTTATGCCTTCTCTGACCCTGCAGATTCTACCTTCTCTTATTAACCTTCTTCCTCAGTGCAGAGGGTTGTGCTGACACCCACACCCATACAACTGTTTGTGCATTTGACCTGATCTTTATTCAGATGACTTTCTCCAAGACTGATAGATGTGGTTGAATAATATTTAGCGAGTACTTTACATACAGAATTCTGACTCCTTCTCCAGAAACTTTCACAAATATGTCTTGATTTGTAGTGAATGAGTTTTGCTGGTTGTTAGTAACCAGCCGATGATCCCCCAGCTCGTGCTGCCAGCTCTGTTCCACAAAGAGCAGCAAACCTGTGCCTGGATTGCGACAGAGATTATTTCCCCCAAATGACCCGTGTCTCTGCAATCCTTCTCGGCGCCGTTCCGCGCTGACAATGCGCGTGCTCTCTGCTGTGCGTTATACCGCTCTGAGTGATGCGCCGTGCAAGGAACGATGTGTCATAGCTGCAAGTAGGTAGACCTTCCCTCTCCTACTTCTAGCACTTTGCCTAACAAACTCCTCTACTCCCACATCAGTTTTGTGACAAAGGGCTGGGATATATTTATATATACTTGCTCTCATTTAACCAAAGCAGAAATCCTCGCCATTCTAGAGCTTAGCATACAAGGTCTTCATCAGCATGGCTGCGCTATAAATATCCCACTTAAATACCTTACAGAATCAAATCCTGAAGGTGGGCATGGGTATAACACAGAGCTAGCCAGGGTAAACATCAATCCGTTTGCTAAAGAAAGAAACATATAAGATGCAGGTGTTTGAAGTTTTCTGCAGCAAGGTAGGGAAGTGGTACCTCAGATATTTTCTCTGTCTTAATATTAGCATGTTCTGGAAATAAATTTGAATCTGCAAGTATATTGTCTAATGCATTTTCTCTCTGCATAGAATCACCCCAGTCATTATGACAAGTTTTTGTTTGGTTTGGGGTTTGAGAGGTTTTTTTACTGACCAGCAGGCTTAATGACTGACTCATAATCCTGCCATACACTGCCTCCCACCTAATACCATAGTGACAAGCTGCTGGTTTTCTTCTGTTCAAAGGAAGAAATAGAGCTAAAGTCTTTTGAAAAATGGGATAGCCACCGACATCTTGGTATGATTAAGCTGATAGGAATGGTGCTGACTACCTGTAAGAAATACTCCTTGCCCTTTCAAAGTTACACATGGACCTTAAACATTTAGCATGTGTTATTTTCTATTATATTAGCAAACAAACAGTGTTGTTTGAAAGGCTTTTAAAGATGGAGACATATGGGAGTTAGGTGATTAATGCACTTAGACAAAACTGTAAATCACAGAATGTTCCAAATCCACATGTTTAAGCACCTGAACACCTTTTAAAATCTATCCTAGAGGCTTTGTTTGTAGAATAAAGTCAGGTTTAGTGATGTTTTGATGTTGTTCAGAAAAGTGTAAATTGAAGAATTTCAGCAAGCTCGAGTTCTTCTGTGAACAATAGGAACTTCTTATCTTAAACACATTAATTTAATGGGAACAATGCCACTCTGCCTACAAACAAGCAGAAAATCCTAGACTGTTGAGTTTAAGGACCAATGTGCATCTACCTCTCATTCCAGTGTATTCTTTTGTAGATTTAACGAGCATATATTTTGCAATAGCTACAAGCTACATTATTTAAGAATAAATCTAAGAAATTTTCTGTATGTTTTAAGTCACAGATGTTTGAAAAGTTCTTTTATGAAAATATCCATTCCTACAATGGATTTGACCATAAAAAAGTGCCAATGACAACATTTAAGCATTACTGTATGCCATAATAAACATGCATGTACACAGATCATACATGTATCTGTATAAAAGGCAGAAACGAACCAATCGTTGATTCTTCTATATGTGGTAGTCATGCAGGAAATGAAACAGTTATTTCAATGTAATTCTGTGATTTTAATAACTACTTGAATTCTTAAGAGAACGTTAAGGGAAAATACTTGTGTAAAAAAAAAATCACTTATATAAAAAAAAGTCAATTGATATATTGATATTTTCTTTGGTTTTATTTTCCTAAGAAAACTGGGGGGAGGGGCAGTGACAAAAAAAACCCCAACAACAAAGTATCAAGAGTAGTTTGATATTATCAGTATTTTTGTTTTAAACATAATTTGTCTTTAATTATCATATTTCTGGGGAAAGTTTTCAATATAAATATAAAATTAAAACAGCTTTATAACCTTACTTTTGGGAGAGATTGCATTAAATTTGTACTTTGAACCTAAATATCTCTTGTCTTCTAAATTTCTCTTCCAGATAAGGAATTCTAGTAAAATGTACTGTAGGTACTTTAGGACCACAGATGGTTAATTCCTGCTTCCGGATCTATGCCTTCATATATGGAATTATTAAATGTGTTTTCCAAAAGTGATGATTCATTTTAGTTGGCTCATCTTTGGAAAATGCATTTTAAATGGGGTTAGATTTAACAAATATTGCTGTACCCACTTTTGAAAATAAGGCCCACTTGAAACATTTTAAATGAAAGCCCATATCCCTTGACCTCATGATTTTCACCAAATGTATTTGTGAACAATTTGGGGAAAATTTGAAAACTTGAGCCTAATATTCTAGTTTTCTTAATATTCCCCCTACTTACTGTCCAGACACTATCAGTACTGTAAACTTTGATGCTAATACTACTTCTTATCTCTTAAATGATAGGTATTTTTATTAGCCTGTTGGAGATAATTTCCACCTACATGCACAAAGGAGTGTAATGCAAATACATTTGTAAGGAAATGCAGTTTCAATCTAAGCTAGTGGAAAGTGCAAGGAGAGAAAAACAGAAGGTCTGAAAAACCCTAAAAAGCGATTGGTAAAAGTGTTGACCAAATCCAGACTCCTGTGTATCACCTCTTGATTTTTTTTTTTTCCCTTGCTCCCAAACAATCCTATAATCATGATGTACAGCTTCTTAAAACAATGTTTCATTCCTTGCAGGTTTTTTTATCCTCTTCATCACCAGAAATAGTCCCCTTAACAGGAAACTCTTCCCTAGATCTTGAAGATCAGATCTGATTCAGTAAGGTGAGTTTCGATTTAAAACTGTACCCTACCCACTGGGAATGAAGTTTGGAGAGGTGGTAGGAAAACTGAATCTAAAGTGTCATTGATTAAAATAATAATAATAATAATAAACCAATATATACACACATACTTTAAATAATCTTTATTCTTTCCATCATTTTCACCAGCTGTGACTGACAAGATTTCTTAACTTCTTACCAGAATTTGTAACATGCAGTCAATAAAGAATGAGAAATGTTCTCAACCACAAGTTCCTTTTAGAACTTCTCAAAGGATCCTATCCTAATGGGGACAAAGATGTTTATTTGTATTAAACCGTTTTCCTCTTATTGTCTCCAAAATATAGAGTTATATTTTCCCCTTGTAACCTTTCCAGGGCTTAAGTGCCAATCCAACGCAAATGGGTCTGGGCTATTCTTCCACTTATACTACTTAATGAAATGAAAGTTGTGGAACTACCTGTTACGGAATAATCTTGTATTCTCTTTAGAAGTGATACCATAGTGGACTAGACAGACTATTGGTCTGTTCTGGAATGGCAGTAGCCAAGTAAATTCCAAAAGAATTTCAAGAGGCTCATTATTGTCTTAAAGTTTTTCATCCACCTCTTTAAGATGAAACTGAAAGACGATTAGATATTTCACGTTTCATATGCTCTTTAAACGATGTACAGTTTTAATGGGAATGTGGAGATAGAAAGGAGAGCTAAACACTGGGTCAGAAAATCCAGAGAACTCAAGGTGAAGATCGGTCTGTTAACTAACTTACGCCATGTTTCAGAGCACTTGTGAGTATAAATACAGTGCCTCCTGCCTTCATTCATTGCTAGGTCCTAAATTGTTCCCTGACTTTCATCCATCTAGTTTGAGTCAACATCTGTCAAAGTACATTTATATCGCAATGCATTCAGAGATCTTAAATTATTTACTATCAGGTATTGACTGCTAGGGTACAGAAAAGAATGATAATTATTTAGAGGGCTGGGGTTTTACCATCTCTGCTACCTTATATTTTTCCTATTTGCCTTGCCTGGTATAGTGCACATCATGTGGTGGTTATGGTGTCACATCACGCGCTGACACAACTGTGAAACTTTACGCTCCCTGGTCCAATTAATGGTGAGTCCATCCTGTTTAACACATTCAGCAAGTATCATTTCCATCTTACAGGTAGGGTGACAGGCGTGCAAAGAAATCAAATAATCTATCTTGAGATCATGCAAAGACTCTGGAAATACAATCCCAGTGAGTCCTGGCTATAACGCTTTTGATGTCCTCATCACTGGCCACAGTCGTGCAAGAACTGACGGTAAGGAAATTGGTTCTTATGTATATTTATATGCATTATAGTATTTCAATCCATTTGAATTTGGGTAAATCTAAAAAAAAAAAAGTTTCTGTTGTTTTCCAATGGCCAAGGATAAGCCATTAGTGATTTAAGAAGAAAAAAAAAGCAAAAAAAAAAGAGTTGAAAAAATTCACTATAAAAAGTACATGAGGTTTTTTTCATATTGACCAATAAGGGCTAAGTGGAAATTTGTCTGGTATGTAATAATGATGTCCAGATTTTGGGTATAGAGGATGCTGAAGATATTTAGTTGAAGTAATTTGTTTAGAAACTTATTAGTACCTGAAAATAGATCTTGAAAATGAAAGTTATCTCCTTGGCTAATGTTATTAGTGCCATGAACTTTTTTTTTCCATTTTGGCAATTATCTCTATCAATGATCTCTTTGCATACAACATTTCTTTTCCTCCCCAGTTTATTGAAAGCTATAACTTTCTTTGAGATCTTGCATGGTTAAAGCAAACCATTATCCTTTTTGTGATGAAAATATAGAAATCTGCTATGTTACTTTTTCCTTGTCTCAGAGGTTAAACTGAAGGTCTTTTCCCCATACCAGAATTTCACTTTGAATGTGGACATGGTAGAACATACATGAGGACAAGGTAGAACAATATGGCTGCTAGGTTGTTTCTCAGTAAAGTTTTGAAGCATATGTAGTTAAGATTTAATTCTCGATAAATGCAAATTGTATTTTCCAGTCACAATAACTCCACAGGAGAAGAAATTAAGATGTCTGATACATTCATCTCTATGTCACAGTATCATACTCTTGCTATTTAAAATTCACTGAAGAAAAAAAAATGCTGTCACACTGTAAAGATATTATTTCCAAAGTGATGCATCATTCATGTTCAAGTCTAGTTGTCTATATTCTTAAATTTTACGTTCCTAAAAATTCCATTGAAAAGAAACAGTCCTCTTTTTCACTGTACTGACATTTTCCAACCTGAATGATTCTATGATTCTGTGATTTACAAACCCAAATATATATTAGATGGGGCATGAATGTAAAATGAGGGACCACGCTCTATTCTCATCTATACCTGCATTAATCTGGAGATGCTCCGTTGAAATCAAAGGAGTTATTCCTCCCTTTGGAGTGAATTTATGACAGTTTAATGTCAGTGGCGCTCAGTCCTGCAAAGGAGAGAATTTGTCTAGATTCAAGTTCTAAGCCTGAAATTAGTGCCATAGGAAAACGTCAGGACTGTTTTAGAGTGAAAACAGTTGAAATTTTGTTCTAAGCCATTTTGTGAGACAGATATTTAATGTTGAATACCATAGTTAATTTCAGTAAAAAATGCTCACATTTTATAGGGAATTGAAAAACATGACCATTGCCAAGAACTGGAAATGGGAACAGAAAATTACAAAATCCTTTTTATTATTATTACTACTAATAATTATAGTAGTAGTGCACAGCTTTTATTCTTTGCTAGGGTTGCTACACATGAAAATCACACTTTGCAATTTGATTTTGTCATGTCATAGAGGTTTTGACTAATTAGTTTAAGTAAAAATTGGGATAGGATGTGAAAACACAGTACTGAAGGGCTACACGGCTACTGTTACAGCAGAGATTAAGTGTGCCCTGTATTTCAGGGCACATTCCACAGTCTATTTCTAACCAAATGAGGGTGAGTTAACAGTGGTTTTGAACAAATGCATTTGGGTGTGTGCATGTTGTGAGGAGCTGTTTGTGACTCAGAAACAGAAAAAGCTTGTCCTTCATTGTTTTGGGAATAACTGTAGGAAAAAAGAATGAAGATTAATGTTGATCTTCAAGACGCTGAGCTCACAGACAGAGTTTGGAATGGAAGTTGAAATTTAAAATCACATGAAAAAAGATGCTCTGTAAAATCGTGGTCTTATTTAAGTCAGCAGAAATTTTGTCATTGACCTCAGTGGAACCAGAATTCTTCTGCTGGGTACAAAGGAAGCTTTTGCTTTCTTTAATATGTAGTTACTTTTGTGAATATGTGTATACTCTTAAGGTTTAACACTCTATTAAATGTTAGGTATCCTAAAGTCATGCTACAATAAATTTAAAAGTGATTACCAACCAACCCTAAAGTGTAAGCTCTTGATAGTGACATAATTTCATATATGTTCTAACACTAGCTGTGTAATATCTATAGACCCTAGTCAGAATTGTAACACAACAAACCCAAGAGCAAAGTTAGGAAAAAACTGTTTTGTTTTTTTAATTGTTTTAGAAAAAAACCTCCTCTGCTAGTTCTGAGTTGAATGCTAGGCATGTAATTCTCCTAGGCACACAGGTGAATAAGAGAATCTGAGAGCAGATTAGAAAAAATATTTTTACCAAATATGTATAAGGCTTCTTACTTTCCTCCTATGAAAATACCTTTATGAACTTTTAAATTACAGAATCAGAGAACGGCTAAGGGTGGAAGGGACCCCTGAAGGTCACCTGGTCCAACCCCCCCTGCTCAAGCAGGGCCACCTCGAGCTGGTTGCCCAGGTCCATATCCAGGCAGCTTCTGAGTATCTCCAAGGGGGAAGAGTCCACCACCCCCCTGGGCAACTTGTGCCAGTGCTTGGTCACCCTCACAGTGAAAAAGTATTTCCTGATGTTCAGAGGAAAAAACTACCATTCTGTTCCATCTTTACCAGGAACAATAGATATTATGCTATTACGGAGAAATGAGTTTATTGAACAGTCACTTAAACTTCCGTGTGCCAAAAATCACATGTGCTGTGGTTTTACCCAGATTTTCCTGAAAGGAGGATATCTTTTCTTTTGCTTCTTCCAAGCTTCTGTGACCCAATAGAAATTACCTACGAAACACAATTTCTCACTAGAACTGTAAACATCAGAACAAAAATACGTGAAAATGAATAAATCAGGCAGTATAATAGTCAGCTGCTAATTTTGACAGTTATGCACCTGATTTTAGTGTTCTTCATATTAAAGAACTGAACAATAATCAGTGAAATCACATATACAGGGAAATATGTACCATAAGCTTTCATTACATTACAAAAATCATAGTCTCCTTGTGAGATTGTGTATGACATATTTTGTACAGTCTGAGATTTTTAGGATCTCTCTTGAATCCCTAAATTGATTAGTGAGCTTGATCCTAGATCCGTGCAGTCAAAAGTATGTTTGTCAGCATTTTTTTGCTCCCTTTTGAAAGTAGTAAGCCGTAAGAGGATTCAAGTACTGCCTCCATATGCAAGCAGCTTCTTGTCAGCAATGCTTAATAAAATAGAAAGAATAATATGTTCCACAGCTTCCTTTATGATTTCTTCATGTTTATTTAAAAGGAAGGCAGGGCTGCCACTGACTTAGAACAACTTGAAACTGCTTTTCACTTTACTTTGTATAAGCAAAATGTTCTGGTTTCACTCTTTTCCTTAAACTGTGGTTATGCTTATTCAATTTTAAAGGTTCGCTACTCTCTTATCTACAGGTCAGAATTGTCTTTTCTTAGCCTTTAGTCACGTTTCTCTTCCACCAAATGACTGACAGTTGTGAATATCTAGTCTTTTCCACTGGTGTCATCCAGTGCTAATCACACATAGAACTTCAGTTCTTTAACTCGCGTCATCTGTCAAGAAGGAAAAGGTGTGTTATAACAATCTGTTGTTGTCCGTATTTGTTATGTGAAGATTTACCGGTACATACATTTGAGTTTTGTTATCCTCCCATACTTGGGATCAGGCAGGCTTGTCCCATTATATGAAAAACAACGTTCCCTTGCCAGTCTGTGTTTAATTTTTTCACAGCTCACCCTTTTGACTCATGATGAACTTGGTCCCTAAGATGAACCAGGACCCAGTGACCTCTGCTGTGTGTTTGGGATTTTGTACCATAGCAGGAGTGGTTTGGAGGCAACAACGCACAGTGTACTGCAGGCAAAAAGTCACACAAACAATTCTGTCCAGCGCTAATGACACCCTTTTAACATTTGATTAGTGAATGACGTATTGTGATAATACTAAAATATTTGTTTTAAATAGGTTTCACACACAGATGGTATGCACGCTTGTAAAACAGATAATACAATTATATTTTTTATTTTGTTTAGTAAAAGGACATTTACCTTTTCATATAGCATGCAGTGTCATCTCATAAATATTGCAAATTAGATTGCTTTAAAGTTATGTTCTAAGAAGCTAATCACTCTATCTTCTAAGTTTATTAGGTGATAAAGCATAATTGGCATATTAAAACCCCCAAACTTTAAGAGAGAAGATTACATCATAGCCTACAGCGTATTACAGTCTTGATACTAATTTTGTGTTTAGTCACATCTATGCCAGCAAATACATTAACTTTGTGCATATATATATGTACATTTATTTAAGTACTGGCATCTGTTAGAAATGTGTATTTTGATGTAATTTGAATGACATAAAATGTACAAAATGTACAAATTTCCATCAAAAGTGAAATATTAGATTGTATCCACAGAGATACTGTAGCTATTGCAGGTGCTTACGTCTTAGACTCTCATTAGATCCCCCAAAGCTGTGTGTCTTCTCTTTTTGATGCCTATATATTTGTTTAATTCAGCTATAGAAACCTTCACTTTTGCTCACGGGCTCTTTAATATTAGCAGGAAATTGTTCAGGCACTTTTTAAAGGAACAGTGGAGCAGACATGGATTAGGCTGTGATGTTTTTATCCTCCTGGGAAAAGGAACAACTTTGTGTTTTTTGTGGATTTTAAGAAGTAAAAAGGAAAAGACTCTGATAAGACGTTTGTAGGCCCAAAATACACCAGCGGCATCAATGAATCAGACGGGAACAGAATAAGCTCACCAACTGAGAAAAAGATCGTTACTTGTCAGCAACTTCATCTCCTATCACACTGCAGCCTTCTCCAAAAATCCCCAAAGTCTTTTTTAGCATTCTTGAAAGACCATTTTGTTTGGGTTATTCATTATTACTACACACTCAGTCTTTCACCCATTGTAGGTAATTTGTGTTTGCCATTGATTTCAGTGATAGTAAGATCAGACGCTAAATGATCTAACGGTGATTAAGGACCTGGTTCCAGTTGCTTAACTTAAATCTGGTAGAACTTTCTCACCAGAAAGCCCGCTGAGTCAGTAGAATAAATCTGAAAGTCAATGTTAATGATTCAGTAAGTGTTATTTGAGTGAACTCAGCTAGCTTATGGATTTTATAATTCTAGAAAAACTTATGACATATAACTTAAAAATTTATTTTCTTTTATTTTCAAGTATGCTGGTTTCACACTGAAGTTGAAGGCTAAGTAAGGATACCAAACATAACTTGGCTATTTGAGAGAGGACTGAGCAAAGAGCTAGCTCTATTATTGCGTGCATGGAATAACTCAGAGTTACTGCTTAATATATGAAGTTTGCTATAATTACCATGAAAGCACCTGACTAATTCTTTTTTGGGGGGTTGTGTGGAGGAGTTAGGTCTATAAATAATTTCTTTCTGATTTTGAGAGAGACAAATGCTGGCACATCCATCATCCGTATTCTGTTCCCCTTGATCCTGGAGAGGGTAGCATATTTAACTTCATACATGCAAAGTTTTCGGTAAAATTTCTGTTTAATTTAGGGCCCTGAAAAAACAAAACACAAGCCCACTTCTCTGAGCGTTTTAGGTAACATACATAAGTACATCTAACATACCGCGGTAAGTAGGTAAGTACATAACAAACACGTCGGTACTTTACTAGCCCAAATCAAGGAGTCAGTTTAGAAACCTCAAAAATCCTGGTCAGAAGTCATTCTAATCAAACTGCAGCAGATTTGATAGGAGACCCTAGACCTTGTACTGTTGTTGTATTGCTGTCACTTAACAGCTCGCTGGAGCCATCACTTAAACCCCCTGAAACCTTGAAGCGCTTCGTAGGGCTTTTGGCCTGGAACATCTGCCAAAATGGAGTTTTAGGTAACTTTTTATGTGTATACAAGTTTTAAACAAACATTTATTTCTGTAATTGGAAAAGAGGTTGTCTTTCCATGCAAAATATTTCCACTGTTACTTTTTTTTTTTGCAGAGATAACTCTATTCCTCGTTTCATTTTATTGTCATTCCTCTGCGTCTGTGGCTGGAGTTGATACCAGGGCGTACTGGCTGTTCTGTACTTCTTTTGCAAAGACAACTTTATACCTCATTTCATTTTACTGTCATTCCCTCTGTTTCAGCGGCTGGGCTGGTACCTGTGAATACTGGTTGAACTGTCAGAATCAGGCAGGCTTTTAAGAAAATGAGTTTTGACATTCCTTTCCTTAAGATGGTCTCTTGTTTTTTTCAATTACTGCTTTCTGACTTTGGAGATTTCTTAAGGTAACCCTGAGTTTGTTCCCAGACTGTCAACCAGGTGGCAGCAGTGCCACGTCGGAGCGGCTTCCATACCTTTTCCCTGACATCAAGTGTTAATGCGATTGACCAATCAGTGCTAAGATGATGGGAGGTAATTGGGTAATTGTATTTTACTGATCACAAGCAGAGAAAAGAAAGGGGAGGGGGGGGAGAAGGAGTCCAAAAAAAAAAAAAAAAAAAAAGAGAGAGAGAGAGAAAGAGGGGAGAAGGAGGAGTGTAGCCAGCAAGACTGGCCCTGGGACATTTGCAAATCCTAGGGTGCTACTGAAAGGTGGGGAGTAAGAGAAAGCCAGAGCGACAGAAAAAGCGGAGCTACTCCCAGCAGCACCAGCAGCAGCAGCTGTCGGGAACTGGATGTATACATACATGCGTACGTACATGCACACACAGGGAGAATTCAAGCTGAAGCTAATGGGAGGGAGGAAGGGTTTCGGCTGTGCATTTGAGGGATGAAACTCCAAACTGAACGAAGCGGCTGCGCTCCTGGGAATGTGTCATCTTGGAAGGGAGGGAGGCAGGCAGGAAGGAAGGAAGAAAAGGGGGAAGATAACTGGCATATGGAAGAAGATGGGAGACTAACTCACTGCTGTGCAGAAGGGAAATCCAACTTGTAGATCTGAAAAACACCAGGCTGAGCTTGGAAATGAGATCAGCCCTGCATTGAAATAGAGAAAGGGAGGAAAAGGGAGGCAGAGACTGGAGAGCTTTTATCCTTCTTCCTCTATCTCTTTCCCTCTCTCTCCTCAAAGAAGAAATAGAAGTTTATCCGTCTCGGTGCTGCTGGATCTGTATAGCTGCTGGACAAAAGATGGAGAGGAAGCTGAAATGAAAAGCAAAGGGTGCTTGTGAAATTTACAGCTGAGAGGACAAATCACACCTCCCCGGGCTTCTTTTGTGCCCCGTCGGGGGACTTTTAACATCAGAAAGGTTTTGAGAAGTGTGGGGGGGTGGGGGGTTGGGATGGCAAAGGGGGAGAGTGGGCGTTAAAAACACCCGTCCCAAGTGTTTAAAAAATAACAAGCGGATGGATTTATTCTTGACAGCTGGTGGGAACCTTGAATTTTTCTCTACTCCCTCCCTCCTTCATTCCATTTAATGTGAGATTATGAAAATGCAGAGGAGTTGGAGGGAAGGCAAAAGGATATAACGTGGAGTTTGAAGCGAGGAGAGGGTGCTGATGCTGTGGATTGCTGGCTTCTTGCTGAAATCAAAAATCCAATTGCGCACTGGGTTGTGATTGGAAATCTAATCAGATCTTTGGAGAGGGGGGAGAGAGACTAAAAGTTTATTGTTTTGACAGACACAAATAAAATATTAAATGCAAAAGGAGAGTCTTTTCTAAAGGAGTGTGGGGGATAGAGAAAAAGAAGAATGGGAATCCCCGTTCTAATGTGGAGACACACGGATTGGATAATTGATAGTGCAGCAAAGAAGGGGGAAGAAGAAAATTGCCTGGCAAGACCTGGATCTTAACAGTCACAACAAAATTACATTAAAAGAATACAGATGGAGGGTTGCTTAAAAAGAAATACAGCCCTTTCTGCTCTCCAGAGAAAAAACAAATAGTGAGCAATGGAGAGCAGTGGAGCCAGAGAGGCAGAAAACCTCAGAAAAAGGAAACTAGGCAAAGGATCCACAGCGGAATGAAAAGTTTCAGAAAGGAGAAGGACCATTCATCCTCTGCAAGGATTTTTGGTTTTTTCCTGTTATTTTAAACCACTCTTCTCCAGTGAAGGCAAACATCAATGTTACCACTACAGCAGTTTTAAGCAGAAAAGTTGAAAGCCACAGAGAAAATAAAGGACAGAGAAGAAGAAAGCAAAATTGCCGGAGGGGGAGAGTTCAGCAGTGTTGGGTTGGATTGGCACCTGTATGGACTGAAATTGCTGGGAAATTGCAATCGGATATCCTTTATTTTTATTTCCTGTCTTGGTTTTTAATTTTGGTTTGGTTGCTGAAATGAAATAGTTTTCTAACCCCTCCCCCACCCTGTTTTTTTGTAACCACTCGGATTTCCAGCTGGGTAGTCTTTGAGGATACAGTAAGTACACTTTCCATTTTATTATTTTTTTGGAAAAGGATATATGCCCCATTGCCTCTCTTCTTTCTTCCTTATCCCTCTTTCCTTCATCTTTTCCCCCACCTGAATAAAGAATCTGACTGGATTTTGATAATGGCTGGAGGGGGCGGTTGGGAACGGAGAAGGGAAGCAACTGAATTCTCACAGCAGCTCAAATGTTCCTCTTAGTAAAACTCCAGCCTTGGTAGGATGTTGCAGACGCCTGCCTGCGTGGCTCTATAGCATTCGTAATGTTCACTAGCAAAGAAATCTTCTGAGAAAGCCCCTGCAGTGAGTGTGGGGGGGGTGCTGTCTTATTGCCCACTCTGCATGAACGAATGCAAGTTGCATAGAATTGGATGCACAGAGGGGGTTTATTTATTTATTTATTTTTATTTGGGAAGTGTTTAAAATAGAGAAAGGCTCTGCTCTGAATGCTGGCATCCAGTCTGACATTGCAGATCAATATGGTGTATTAACAGGAAAATTTTATAGTCAAGCGGGGAGGTGAAGGATGGCTTTTGGCGGGAGTGGGGGGGGTGGAGGACAAGGGGTTTTAATGGATTTCGAGGAGGCAGCTCTGAGAGAAATGGCACCTTTTACACTCCATTGCGAAGAAAAAGCAGTAGCAGGCAGAGAGAGGACATTCTTCTGTTGAAGGGGAGTTTAGGAAACTGCTGTACTAGCCACCCTCTGCCCTCCAGATCTCCTAGGAAGTTCTTTGTGATTTCGTGGTGAATCCTTCAGGCTCCCCTAGGACTTTCATGGCAGTTGAAGGAGATTTACTTTGATTGACAGGCAGTGAGAGGATACTGTGGTGGTAGGAGGTTTTTGTTTTTATGCTGATAACGAAAAGAATTTAAAAGTGCCTTGTAGATGGTGGGGTTCACAGATCAGCAATGATGTGTAACAGACCAGTAAATGTCTCTCCCTTCTTGGAGAAATGTGGTGTGGGGGTGTGGAATAAAGGGAGGATAACATGGTGTTTAAAATAGAGGTCCTTGTTTTCCTGTGGGGAAGAGTGTCACTTCCGTCCCCTCTCCTGGCATGACTGCTTCGCTTGTAGATAGGGAGTTTTTCTTTCTTCTCCTTATCTCCTCCCTCACCTCTGCCCTCCTCAACCTTGGCCTGCACATGTAGAGGCTCCAGCTGAAAGTATTAGGCCAAAACTGGTGGAGAAGGAGAGAGAGAAACAGCTAATGAAATGAGCCATTGAAAGGATACAGATATTTTTTGGCAGGCAAGGTGCAGAACTAGCTTTGCCACTCGTTTTACTTTTCTCTAGCTGCAATATTCTGGAGGAGGGGAGAGAAGGCAGGGATGGGAGAGGTGTTGGTAGAGTCGGATTTTAATGCTTTTTTTCTGGCAGCTTTTCCCTCTTCATAAGCTTCCTGTGTGAAACAACACAAGCCATAGCTCTAACTTCCCTTGATAAATACATAAATAAATATTAGCATCTTCCTTTTCCCCTCCCTTTCTTCATTCACTCACATCACCACTGTTACTTCATGTAAACGTCCTGAATCTTTTGGTATAATGGAAGTGAGACCTTCTGCCTCTCAGATGTGTCCCATACGCTTCTGTTTGGAGGTCATACCTCTTAAACATTGGCTGCTTGTAAAGGATTAAGATTTAGGGTGCAATTCTGCTCCTAAGGAGATCTCTGGGAGTTTTTGTTTGGCCACACGAACACATCAGACCCTTTGTGCTGGTGTGTTTAGAAAAAGGAGGAAGCAGGCACAGAAAAAAATTGTTCTTTCCAGCTCCAATTACTCTCATCTTTCTCAGTATAGCTAAATCGGTTTAGTATGAAGTGCTTTAGCCTCATTTACTTCTCTGGGCACATGTTTCCTGGTGGGACACTAAATGGATAGTAAGTTTGTCAGCATCTGAAAATAGGCGCAAAACTCTGTTCTCCATTCCTTCATGTATCATTATAAGTCTGTGCCCTATTGTGGGCTACACTTACATCAGCAGTTGCAGTAATAGAGCAGCTAAATTTATGTTAAGCTGCTGCTCAGTAATTACTGAAGGAAAAAGAAGCTGGCTAAGGAAAAGGCATCTCCAAGCTTTTCCCTGGATTGCTGTCAAGTGAACACATAAACAGAAAATTTGATAGAGCAACTCCAGCTTTTGACAATAGAAAGCTGTCATAGGTGCCTCATTCATTTTGTACAATAACTAGCAGGAGGATTTTCTTGATGTGATAAGGAAGCACTGAGAAAATTTAGCCACCAGTTTGGGCTGAAATGGGCAAACCTTGTCAACATTAAAAAGCTAGGGATGCGTGTCTGCTTCTAAAGAGGCAACAGTTTCACACTTCAGTGAATCATTCACTTAATACAGTAGCCAAAAGACACATGGAATAACCCAGAGTTTAACTCATTCAGTCTCAAAGTGGGAACGAGTATAGCATTTCTCAGCATTTGTGCTGGGCCTTGTCCAGAGCCCAAAGGGCTGATCTTAAAATAAATGGCCAAAACCATCAATCCCAACATCCAGCTAAATGAGGAGCAACAAATCTCCTCAAGCAGAGGCAAGAGCTGGCTGTCTCTGCTAATTCCCTCGCAGGTGCCTGAGCACAGGTGTATCGTTCAGCAGCATATGCTGGTCCTGTGGGCTGTCTCCTCTTCGAACCACGGATAATCCCTTTGGTAATGACCCCAGGCAGCTGGGATTTTGGCACTGTACGGGGAACCATTATGTGTATGTTTAGGCACCAAATGCTTGTGCAGAAGGAAAGAGAAAGCTATGTTGAAGGCTCCTGCTCCATTTGTTCTCCAGAAGGTCAGAGATCACACACCTCAAACTTCAGGTATTCTTGGCAAACTGTAGGTTCGTAATGCAAGGGGGTAGCTATGCCGTGTCTTTTCCCGTGTCAGGAATGATTTGCACTGATCTAGAATGGGAGCAGGTTCAGTTTGCTGGAGCAGCAAATTTTGTATCACAGTATCTCCCAGCCTGATGGCACTGACGAGTGAAAAATGGACTTTCAGATTGGGTGAGACCCAAGAAAGAATGCTCTAGATGTGAGCCAATAACAGCAATCGTGTGGAACTGGAGGAAAAGAAAGGGATTCCCCAGGTCCTGCCATGGCTTCCTCCATATAGGCTTTAAAATTATTTGCCTGTGACCTAAAAAGCTGTCTCCCATTTGACACGAAGATTCCTGCTGTAGCAACGCGAGACAGGAAGATTTTGAATGGGGCTCAGGGCAGGATTTTAGCACATTTTGAGAGAGCGTGGTGTCGGTGAAAACTCACAAGCCAAGGTGTCCAGGAGTGAAGCTGCAATATGTTCACTGGAGGAGTGCACGGGAGCCTCCATCTCCGTCTTGCCAGTGTGCCTTCACTTTGCCTTGGAGATATCTCTTTTTTTCTGATTGCTAGTGAGGGAATGAGGAGAAAGGGAAGGGTGCTGGAATTGGTGCCGCTTGCAGTCTGGGAGGAAAATTACTCTGAAGAAACGCAATTAGCACCCACCAAAGTCATTTCGAGAGTAGTCAAGCTGACTGGACTTTGGGCTACTATTAGCAGGGTCCCTCCTTCTACATTCCCATCCATCCCCTTGCCAGCTGCTCTATGAAAATCATCATGAAAACCAAGCTTCCTTCAGTTATAAAGTGCTGCCCCCACAGGACAACCCAGATGAGAAGGATTTAGTAACAGCAGAGCCGCGGCGGTTTGGAAGGCAGCCCGGCAGCGTGCTCGAGTCTAGCAGCGTGGGCAAGAAGTTGCCCTTAGAAAGGGTCCTGCCGCCGCTTTCTGTAATGGCAGGAGACATTGGGGCTTGGCTTGTGACATTTCGGAGTGGTTTATTTAATGCTGTTATTCAGAAAAGAAGGGTACTTGGTTTTTAGCTGTGCTGCCGCGGTCGTTTTTTCTCTTGGCGGATAGAAATGGGGACGCAAGAGGGGAGATGAGGGTGCTGGTGGTGTGTTTTAATTGCATATTCACAAGCCGCAATACATGGAAGTGAATTAACGCGTAGTTCCTGGTAGGGGGCCTGGATACTTTGCTATCTGTTAGAGGAAAAGGCAAAAATCAGACGCTTGTGCATGCACACAATAAAAGAGAATCAGGATTTACATTTGGTATCCAAGGAAGCGAGAGCAGAATCCTGCAGGGCTTTCTGTTCATTGTTTAAGTGTTGCCATAGCAATATCTCAGGGCACAAGTTACATGTTTTCCACTTCTGGAGTTGAGCTTTTCTTCCCTCCCTGTTTTTCTCTCTCTCGATATACGCAACAGCCAGGGGTATCTCCACAGAACTTTGCACAGCAATAGGAAAAGGTGTTTGAAGGCTGCCTTATCTGTTCGCATTTGTCTGTCTTTATGTTCTTCCCTGTCATTTACGAATATGTTGGAAACCCAGTTAGGAGGAAATTGTTGGATAGAAGTGGAGTGTGAGGCTTTTGTTGTTAGGACATCGAGCATATTACAATATTTTGTGTAGTGGTGATATGTTAATTGGATAGCTGCAGGCAAGCAAAGTGTAGCAGTCGCTGACAATTAGAAACAACAATGAACTTCCCAGGACTGAATCTGTTCCTTGGGCAGATTAAAATGCATTTCAGGTATATACCAGAGCTTCTGTAAATTTAAATACTAACACCACTGTAAGAACTCTTGAAATTCTGTTTTCACAGTGCTGAGACAAGATTTACCCTTGCTGCTTGTGAAAGGGAGAGAGGCAGCATCAGACCACTGAATAAAATCTCCCATAGTATTTGCTGCAGAGCTTGTACTTGTTATGTCAGGACTGTGGGGGAGCAATATAACCAGGAAACCAGGAGAATTAAAAAGGAAACCAACCAACCCCAAAACAAAGCAAAAAAACCTCCAGCAACAACGGTTTCACATGCAACTAGATAAAGCGTACTCAGAAGTATCACAGCAAGATAAGTTAAATGAATGAATTTTTGTCTGCAAACCAGCAGCAATTCAGAGTATTTATTAATGCTCTTTGTGCTTTGAGGGATCTCTTTTGAGTGGGATCCATACAGTCCTGTGCATTAAAATAATCCTCAGAACTATGGATGTGGTTTCCTTTCATGGTCTTATGGGCGGTATAGTGTGAAACAACTTCTAGAAGGTCCAGGAGTTGGTGCTTTTCCCTCACTATATGTATAAGAATGATTGCTCTGAGGGTCAGACCTAATCCTGAAAGCCAGTGGCAGTAATTTTTAAAAAGTATTAGTGTAGTTCAGTTCTCCATCACATTTTATTTTTGCTTGCAAACCTTTCTTCACTTTCATGTCAATAATCTCTTCACTCATGTGCCATTTTACATAGGGAATGAAGCCAAGCACATAAAGAACCTGTTTATTGAGGAGAATGCAGCATGAGTAATAACAGTGCAGGGTTCCCCACACTGCTTATCATCATACCGCAGTCATGATCTTAAGCGGGAGACTGCCTTAAGACCTGAAGCAGGCGCTAATTCTGTTCTTGTACCTTGAGCTTGCCCCAGCATCTTTGAGATGGCAAAAAAAGAGGCCAGCTGTGATGGGGGTGGGAGGTACTCACCTCGATTCTCATGCGCTGTTCTACTGCCCACTGATCAAATTACTGAAGATCCAGTCTTCAGATTCCATTGTCTTGGCTGAAATTTGAAGTAGGGAGCTAGGGATGAAAGTTTCATCATTATTGGGTCTTCGACACCTATAGGCCAAGATTTTACTTTCTTTTTAATCTCCAAACCCAGCCATTAGTGGACAGGTGGAAGACGCTGGGATGACAGTCTCTCTCTAAACTGGTATAAGTGAGAATTCTGTCTTGCAGAGAATTAATTAAAAGTATTGTTTTGTTTTTTATTTACTTATGCTCATTTTTCTGTTCTAATGCAGCACTGCAACATGTATGAGCTAGTCGGTTCTGTAGTAACTCTTCCATGCAACCAGTTTCATTCCTTTTACGTGTCTTTCTTTTCTCTTCTCTTCTGTCATTGTGCAAAGATAAACCCAGTGTTGCTCCAATTAATCTCAATTGGAGCTTTAGTAATTACTTCAGCAGGATTGATCCTGGTCTGTGGGTTTTTTTGGTTTATTTTTTCCTTCTCCGAAATGAAGCACAAAACTCGTTTAGTTCCAGAAATAAACAATATGATAAGTATTTATATTTACAGACATAAAAGGTGATCCAAATACCATTTTGAATTAATAGGCCATAAACGTCTAAATTTCTAAAAGTTCCATATTCCCTTTGCAGTCCCTGATGACATTCCAGGTATTAATGCTTCTTTTTCATGAGTGTATAATGTAATAATCAATGGATTAATTAAGTAATCTGGCCCTTGTTACTGCCACAGCAAAACCTCAAGCTAGATTGACAAAACCAGATATTTTGTAAAATGTCGTATTTTAGGGGTGAATTCTAAAGTCATGGCTAAGAGAATTTGGTGATGGTGTAATCTCTGTGCATTGACTATTAACATCAATAACTGACTATTGTGACCTGTTATAATTAGTTTAACAAAAAAAATGTTATAGTTTACTACTTAAAGGCTACAGAAGAGGATCTACAAGGACAGTAAAGGGTTAAGTTAAGGAACCGTAGTCTTCCCTCTCTCAACGCATGCAAGTTTCAAATGAAGTGCACAAAAATGTATTAAATTCCATGAGCTTCTTTGCCAACAGGCATATGTGTTGTGTTAAGGGTTTTTAACTTAGCTGTTTGGTTTTACAAGAATTTTCCCTGCCGGTACTCTATTTGTGAGCCCCTATTGGACAGGCAGGTTCTTCTACAAGTGGTTATAGATTATTTTTCCAGAGGCAAGTTTTTATATTTGTTACATCGTTTAAAGAACTGAGGTTCATTTTTGTTAGGGTTGTTGATGACACAGCTACTAAAGGGGAAGGATGGTGACCCCATTAGCCTTTCAGGTTGCTCATATGCAGTGCACAGTCTGCTACTTCAATAAGTTTCATTGCATTTAACGCCCGTGTGAATTTTGACTGTATATGGTGCAGGGAATTAAAACCATAATGGATTTCTCTTTTGAACTGGAAAGAGGTCGAAAAACCTCACCTTCAGTGAATGTTCATGTTGATATTCCTCTTTCTGTAATGTACATTTTACTGAGTAGTCTGGCCCTGAAGATTGAGTTATATACATTAAGTGAAGGCCTGGAGCTAACTGTTAAAGACTACTGAATCAAACCATAGCAGAGGATGGCTTAGTCCTTAAGTAACTTTCCATAACATGTGGAAAAAATAATTGTATTTTTTAATGGGAAATTTCAGGTTTGGGGATATGTATGGAAATCTCATGCAGCAGTAGTAGAATGTCATCAAGAATTGCAGAGGAATGTAGATAATAATTTCCTATCAGAAAAGGTATTGCACCTGATTTAAAGTATCATATAGATAAGATTTTTTTTTGTGGCAAAGAAAGATGAAGTTGGTGATTGCCTATAGAAAATGCAAGATAAAATGCAGCCAATGATGCTGCTTCAAAAGACCTATCTTCTAAACCTGAAGGAAGATTATGAGAAAAATTGACTAGAGAGAACATATAAACAGAAGGCTGTGACTATAAACTGGACAGTTTCTAGGAATATATTGTTTTGCCAGAGAAAAAAACGAATCATAAAAAAGTTCACATTTGACTATAAGTCTGTCTTTGATACATGGGAAAATGAAGCCAAAATTTAAAAATTAAACCAAAATAAAAACCCCCTAGTATATAGTAGGTAAAAAAAAAAAAAAAAGGAGGAAAAACAGGTAACAACCCCTATGAAAAATACAGTATAACTTGAATACAATTGATCTGATAGGAAAAAAATGTTGAGGTTGGATGGTGGGCTCAGAATATACCAGAAATGAGGGACTGTCGTTGTTCTTATTGCTGCTTTTACTGGAGACATCCTATGAAGAGTTATTGGCAGTAGTGATGCAGAACTGACAGAATTATTCAACTAATATTTCTATTTTGTATCCGGAAAAATCATGATTAAAAATTCTTACCATGAAAAGAAAAAGCAAGTGAAAAGATATGGAAAATATCTATTAGGGATAAATATTTTTAAATGAGCAGTCCTGTTATGCTTTTCCAAAGAGTACTCCAGAGTCTATATATCTAGAAAACGTTCCAGTGATACAAGTGCAATGAACTTGGTAATCATTGACCATTTAGTCTGATATAAATTTTAGGAAAAATAATAGGAAATCCAACACAGGATTCAGCTGATATTACTTTGGGGGTTTAATTATATAGGGGTGTCTTGAAGTTTTTAGGTGTTTATTGTCATCTTGTAAGTATCTAGTATTGTGATTTATCTGTTGTATTGCTGATCCTGAGCTGGCAGTGAGCGCCGGTTAATTAAATGTTGTTGGTTATAGTGATGTGATTTAAATCACATGAATTGAGAAGTTTTTCCTTGCAACAGTAAGTATTGGCAGCACGATAAATAAGACAGGTGTGCAGGATGATATTGGATGCAAAATGTTATATATAAGAAGGACAGATACAGGATATAACTTCAGAATGACGGACTTCCGTCTGTAAAAGTAAGTCTGAAAAGGATTTGAGATCATAACAGGCAAGAAGTTCCACACGAGTTCCCACAGTGACAGTGTTAAAAAAGACTATATCGTACCATTGGATAAATAAGCAGAGCAACAGAACAGTGATTTTAATAATGTCAGTGGGAAAACTGGAATGCTGTTTACATTTCAATTTGTCCGTGTTGTGAAAATTGTGTTGAAAAGAAAGGAGACACAAAAATACTCAGTCTTGAAAAAAAGGAAAAAGTTCAGTGCTCAAACTTAAGTCTACTGATAAAGAAACTTGAGAACTGATGTGATTAGTGTATGAGGGAAAAATAGATGTTTAAATGTTTTCTAATATAACAAATAAAATTCTAAGAAGCAGCAATAGCTGGAAGCTGAGATCTCATAAATTCAGATTAGAAATTAAGGGTAGATTTTTAACAGTGAAAATAATTCACCATTTTTTATATTGCTTGGAGAAGTTTGTATTTTCTCTATCTCTTGGAGTGCGTGCACACAGATTGCGTGTCTTTGTGGAAGACCGTTGTGAAGTATGCATTATTGTGTTTTCTATATTGTGATATTCAGAAGGGCAGAGTAGATGGTTCTGAGGTCCCTGCACCCTCAGCCTGTGATTCTGCAGGTAGAAGGAATGTAGCCTGGGCATTCATAACCAAGCTTCCAATCCTGTCATCAACACACACGTCTCGCTTGCAATGCACAGAACACCCCAAAGGATTTCACCACCCAGTCCATCATTCCCTCTCTGCTAAGACTGCTAGCAGAAAGCTCAAGAAGTTTTGGGGTGATCTGCTCTTTTTTGTGGCAGTACTCTGACTCAGTCTCAGTGCCTCAGACTTCTATCTGGTGAGTTGGAAAAAATGTCTTTTGAAATCTGTTAATTTGTCAAATCCGAAATGTTTTTCTGGAGATTAATTTCGAAGGCTGTGCTGAGGGTGAACATACACTCACCGTGCATATTTACTCGTCCACTCAGTAGCCCATCCACCAACTTATTTGTGGGATCAAGCTTCTACCTCCTGCATAGTTCTCTTCATAGTGAAGAGATTTGCAAGCTTTGGGTGTTGTTTCTCTGAAACACTGGCTTATCAGCAACCTGGGCCCCTAGCCTGAAAAAGCCCATTTGTTTAGGCTGATTCAGGAGTTAACACCTAAAACAAAATGAGCCAGAATGTATTGTCTCAGAGCTTTTTTCTAGCTTAGGCTTCCAGATATGAATCCAGGTATGAACTTCTGTCATAGTTAGTCTTGGTGCCAGGTTTCTTTCCAAGTCTGAGATGGACTAAATATAGAGGTGTCAAAGTTGGTATACACTTCTCTCTGTTTCTCTCTGCTTACAGACAGCTAAACATTGCTCTGCCCACATTTTTTCTTGCTGTGGATGGTTGTTAAGCATTTTAGACTAGAAATGTATTTTTCTGTCTTCATAAAATAACTCCATTTGTGGACTTGTTTTTACTTGTTTCCTTCTTTTGCTAATGCATGTCCTTGGTTTGAGAAAATAGAGAAGAGGAAAGAATGAAGTAAGCTTGTCCCTGCATCTCTGCATAATAGCTTTTGGTACTGTAGATTGCAATTATATATAATCTCAGTAGGCTGTCTTCTTGTATTTCTAGTCGTTCTCCACCTGATTTCTTGGACACGGTTTGTTCTAAACTCTTCTGAAAAAAATTACTGATTAAAATCTAAACCAAAGTTACATATTTCATACTTACAGGTGAGGTTGGTGGTCACTTTCTCTGTTTGGTTTTGAGTTTCGTAGTGTGTTTCATAGTCCAAGTCAATTTTTTTGTGTGTGTAAACTGTGTTTCCTGCATTCAAGAGCCTTCCTGGAGTAGTGGGCAATTTCATCGTTACAGCTGAATGTAGTAAGCCTGAGAGATCATGGACTGTGAGAAAGTATTCTCTGAGGTAGCAAAGGGCATTCCTTCAGAGGTAACTATACTCAATTGCTATCAACTATAAATTGTTAACAGATTCTATGTCCTGACATATCCAGTCCTTATTTTCTTTCACCTTTTCTGAGAAACTCACCAAAATTGCAAGTCTTAGGAGATCTTGACCCAATTAGTGCTTCCAGAGTGCGTGCATCCATCTGTGATGCTTCAGCAGTAGCGGTGTGCAAGAGGCATATTTTGAAGTGACAGGTTGTAACAATCATACTTTCTTTTTCATCTTTAACCTGCCTTCTGTTACTTACTGCTCTCCTCCCATGCTGTATGTATCAACTGCAGCTAATGAAAATGTAAAACAATATTCTTTGATACTCAATTTAATTGTCTCCTCATTACTGTTTAGGCTGTCACTGAATGAGATAATAGGACACATTCTTCTAGTAATGTGGCTTCATGAGATGCTGTTCAGAGTTACTGTGTCAGTGTATCCAAAGGAAAACTAAGACTTATTAGGCCTGATTCTCCTTGTGGCTTGTATTGTCATTTATCACTGAGTGACGCTGGAATTCAGACAGTGCAAAATTGAAAGTGTAGTATTTTATGCTCTTGTAAGATAGGTGGAAGTGGCTGTATACAAGATAGTGGGAATTTGAATCCTTTGCAGAGGGAGTCACCCCTTTTCAGTACTGCGGGGACCACAGAAAGCCTGCTGACCTTTCAAATATTCCTAATTTTAGGAAGCTCAGGATGAGATTAGAGACAAGGTTATACTTCTGACCTTGCTATTCTCTCCTATATTGTGCTCCTTTTTGCACCCTTTACTGTACCCTGTCTTTGGATAGATAATCTTAATTTTGCAGGGATTATAAAAACCAATTAATTGATGTCACATGCTTGCTTATGGGAGAAAACAATGTGAATGGCATGAGTGTAACATGCTAACCTGCACAGAGCTTGCACTAAGAGTGCTGGCATAGCTACTGCTTGTTAGGTTACATTATACAAAAGCACTTAATACTGACTAAGAATGTCTGCCTGGGTAGTCAGTGTAGTAATCAGCATTCTGAAAGTTCATACCCTACCTTCATCCTCACTCGTTATTCCACACATATGTTCCATGTAGTGTGGTCATGGATTTTCAAGGAGGGAAGTTACATTTCCCTTACTGCTCCCTTACGGCTCCCACAGAAGCCAGTAACTTCCCCTACCATTGAAATCCTACCAAATTGATCATCTAGGGCAATTTTTATATAATGTTTTTATTCGTACTCTCAGCTCCTCCTGTGTTTTTGTAATTTCATGAGGCATCCTTCTTTTACATATCCCTCATTTTCTTGTGCAGGCTTTATGCAATGTTTCATTCCTTACATTTTAAATCAGATAAGGAATGAATTAAGTGTAGCTAAAATTTTGCATCATCGTTCCATTAACTTATTACAATAGGTGACCGTTTGGGAGTTGGCAAAACAAGGCCTACGTCTAGCAGGCGCTGTCTGGGATGGTCCCTTTCTCTTTTCTCTCTCCCAGTCCGTTCCCCAAATTCCCTCGTCAGAGGTTCATGTAACCACTTCTCAAACCATTGACCTACCGTGGGACCAGCCAAATAACTACAGAGGCCATGTGGATTCAGTTTGCTTACAAGGAAAATTAAACTTTGGCTGGGCTGCTCCTCACTCCTTGACTAGAGTTCCTTATGGATGTTGTCTGTCAACAGCTCATCCCCTCCCAGTAGCAACAGAGTTCAGAAACTTTTTCTCATGAAGAGGTTCCAAAGCATCTTTGGTGCCAGACGTCTTCTGAAGACTCGGACTATCATTGAATGGTCATGGCAATTGGGAGAGGTGTCTGGGGACTGGAGGAAAGCTAACAGTTGCCGGTTTCTGAGCATTTCTCTACCTCTTTTTAATGAAAAGTTAAAAGCTTGCAAGATACGATGCTGTTCTTGCCAGCTTTTCTGTGCAGACGAAGCTATGGACAAGAATGAAGCTTCACTGAAACTAAAGCAAGTTTTACATTGAGGAAAAAAAGTACTAGAGGAGCTGTCAGATTAATTTCACCGATATGAGTTGAACTACTTCCACTACTAAAACTAGGTATTCATATAAGTGTATGTATGTGTGTTTAAGAGGGTAGATTGCCCTTGAAAGTTTTGGAGTGCATTTGGCATTATGACATATTAAAGTGATGACTCGTTGCACAGGTGGTTGCATTATAGAAAAATAGCAGGTAAATAATATTTTTTAATATATTTAGCAAAACACCTGCTTCCATATATCTCTCTGTGTAGGAGGGGGATAGACATCTCCACGTTAGTCATGTAGATTTCAGAAGAATTATAACATTGACTATATGGCAGCTAGGTAAAAAAGTAACTGCTTTGAGAAAGGTTTAAGAATGAATAAGTTTTTTTCAAAACAAGTAATGAAACAACCTCCCACCTCCCAAAAGCAAGAAAAAATACCAGATCTCATATCACATCTTTCCCCCTCTACCATTTCAAATGATACCTTTTAAAGGGAAAATGCAATTAGGAGAGACATTTAAATATAGTATGTTTTGGGTGTGTGTGGTGGGGTTTTGGTAGCGGGGTAGGGGCTGCAGGGCCGGCTCCTGTGAGAAGCTTCTAGAAGCTCCCCCGGCCCCAAGCCGGACCCGCCGCTGGCCCAGGCCGAGCCCCTCAGCGACGGCGGTAGCGCCTCTGGGAGAGCGGAGTTAAGAGCAGGGGGAACCCCCCGTAAGTCGGGGGATTGGGATGTGAGAGGAACCCCTCTGTGGTTACTGAGGTCAGTGAGGAAGGAGGGGCTGCCCGCGCTGGAGCAGGCTGTGCCTGAAGGACTGCAGCCCAGGGAAGGACCCACACTGGAGCAGTCGGTGGAGGGCTGCCTCCCGCGGGAGACACCCCCCGGCGGAGCAGGGGCCGAGCGCGGAGTCCTCCTCCCCCTGAGGAGGAAGGAGCGGCAGAGACAAGGGGTGAGGGACCGACCCCAGCCCCCGGCCCCTGTTCCCCGGGGAGAGAGAACCGGAAGTGGGGCTGAGGCGGGAAGGATGGAAGGGTGGGGGGAAGGTGTTTTAAGATTTGGGTTTACTTCCCATTATCCCTGTTTTGATTGGATTTGTAGTAAATTAAATTGACTTTGTTTCTTCCCCAAGCTGAGCCTGTCTTTTGCCCGTGCCCGTAAGTGGGGAGTGATCCCTCCCTGTCCTTGTCTCGACCCATGAACCTGCCTTTATATTTTCTCCTCCTCATCCACCAGGGCCGGGAAGGGAGGAGTGAGCGAGTGGCTGTGTGGTGCTTTGTTACCGGCTGGGCTGAAACCATGACATGGTAGAATGGACGGTCTTGTGTATTGTAGTGGTCGCCCCTAGAGATTCATTGACTCTGATCTTCGTGTGGCCTCTGACTCGTTGCCTGAAACAAGACTCTATGTGCTCCATTTTGTCTCTCTTTAACTTAAGAGAAATTACGTTTGCATATTGCAGGACAGATCCTTCCACAATTAAATACGTAGCCAGAACTCTCTATTTTTAAGAGTTAAGACATCAAAACCAATATAATTTAAGAAGTGGGAGTGGGATTTCAGAAGAGGTTTTCTGAAGTTAAGCTTTCAGTTGCATGAAAGGTCCTTGTATAAAAGGCATTTTGTAAGCACAGTTTTTATTGCAATCAGTATCACCATACATAAACCATAGTGTTTCAGTGCGGAGTAAGAGAGGAAAACAAAAGTACATGTACACACCTTTTATCTTTAAATATTCCATTAGTGAAATGATTCTGGAGACATAGGTCAAAAGCTTCTTTCTTATTCTTCCATTCTTAAGAAAGGTTTTTCCTGATCTGCCAGCATTTGCATGATACCACTAACTATTTTATAGTCAGACACTTAATGATTTTTCTCCTGACTTGTTTTACCTCAGGCATAAATTGAATTGAACAAACAAACAAACGAACAATTCCTTCCTTAAAGTTAAGCAAGATCACAAGCCTGCCAATTCTTACCCTTAAGAGTAAATACCTGCAGACATGAGCTTATTCAAATATGGCTTTGATATTCTAGTTCTAACCAAGTGAATAAGGAGTATTCGAGTAAAACCTATTCAGGCTTTCTACATGTTTTATGCTACATATTTTATTATTCTTTTATTTTCAATTTATACACCGGAATGGTTGAAAAGCACCGTGCCCAAACTCTTTTTTCCCTGGACACTGAAATTTTTTACCTACTCTGTCAATGTTGCAGTAGTTCACAAGCTCTAAAGCTATAAAGTTCTTTTTGTCGTAATTCACAACTTTGGTTGCTTCCATTTGACTTCTTGATGTGTCAGTTTGTTGTGCACTTAGTAGGCGAACCACTTCCCACTGCTGGATGAAAGGTTTCTATAGCACCCCATGAATATATAGATTTCCTTTTTCCCTTGAATCCAGGGAACTGATTTCTTTACTTTGTCTTAGTGAAAGGTTAGGACTAATTCAGTGTGAAAGATCTAGACAGCTAATTGCCATGTATATGTCTGCAAGTGGCTGTAAGAATTTTGGCTGTGTTAAGGGCTAGGACCTGATGTGGTTAACCTTAACTTTTGTGGGAGGCGTTTAGTCATGACAATACTTGCTTTGCTTCTCTTACCTTGAATTTGCTTATCTAGTTGTTACAAACAGGTATGGAAAGGTATAAAGCCAGCAACTGGTGTTAGGTATTGTTTTTGAAATGTTAATGAATTCTCTGATATCCAGTCATCTCCTTTCAACCTACCCTCTACTTATGCAGACACTCCCCCCTTCCTCCGCTGCAAATGAGCAGATAGAGAGCCTGGGAGAGTATGTGGGCTTTGAAATGTGACTCAGAGGTCAAGAGATTCAGAACCTCAGGAGGAAAGTGAAATTCACAGCTAAGGACAATTTACTGTGACCAGCCTGCCCCTAGGAAACTCCCAGCACAACCAAAGGGCTTGGTGGTGTCTCGATTTCTCACATTGTCAGGTGCCATGAGTTTGCATAGGAAAGCATGTCTCCTACTGAATTAGAAATACTCTGATGAGTAAAAACTGTTTATTTGAGAAAGACTTTTCAAGTGCAAATCTTTGGCTGAATTTAAGGTTCCTATCACAGTTTCCACTGTTACTGTTCCTATACATGAATCACTGCAAATTCAGTAAAATGAAATTCAATCAGATGTCTGGTAGGGAAAAACATAGTGCTAGGTTCCTTCTTTTTTTTTTTTTTTCCCCTCTTTTTTTTCCTCTTTTTTTTTTTTTTTCCCCCTTAGAGCTGTCTGTGGAGGTAACAACACAACTAAGACACCTAAATCGATATCACCAGCGTGCTTGCCTTTGCTTGGCAATTTAAGTATCTTCTAAGAATTGTGTTTAACATAGCGTCTTTGTCTTTTTGTTTTGAAAGGTGCTTTGAATAGCTTTGGTGAATTGCTTAATTGTTTATTGATCTCATATTTATTCAGTTTGTTATTCCCTTTTTTTTTTTTCCCCTTAGCGTTACTTCATCCTGTTTTAAAAGTCCTGGAAAAAGTTTACATTAATTCAGAGTTCCTTATCAAAGTTATGTGCATTGCTTAAATTTCATGTTGCTTGAGTGATAAGGATGGAAGTTATATAGAGGTAACTCAAAAGTTAATTAATCAGATAAAGGAGAAATTGTACACATGGTCAGAATTCATTTCTCACGTTGGGGACAGAAGATAGTTATGGTGAATTTTGCAACAGGCTACTCCTACAGGGTCATATTTTATTAAACTGAGTAAATTGCATAAGTCAGAGCCATGACTGTCTAGGAATTTAAAGAAAATAATTGACACCATCTCCCAAACATACTGTATTTTTCTGTATTTTTGTGGTGGGTGTTAGGTTAAGAGATGTCTGCATAAACTCCAGTTGCTGAAGAGAACAAGATGGTACTCTTTTTTGCATTTTGCTTTGGTTTGCACTCCACAAAGCAGATCTGCTTCAGACGTGACTCTCCTATACCCTATACTCCTGTCTTTACTCTTCATCCAAAAATCCCTGACAGTGTTCATCAGTTTTTCAAATCTGTCTGATTTGCCTCTTCTGTAATAACAGTTGTTCCACTATTATGGTAATAGTGTATGTGCAACAGTGGACTGAAAGTAGAACGCTTAAGGACTGCTTCGAATTTTAGCATGGCAGGTTTCCCTTCACCCTCTGAGTCCATAAATGAAAATAATTGCACTGCAATGCCAAGAAATTAGTATCCTACCACAACTCCAGAATGCTGTGAAAACATAGCATTGCATAACTGTGATTCCACTGAATGGTATCATTATGACTAAAATTATCTAACGTTGTGTTGCCTTTTTGTTCATATCTGGCAGGAATCAGACTATCTCACCATGGTACACAATACATTTTCTAAATATGGGTGAAAAACTAGAACATTCTTCGGAACAAGTATTGCCTAAATACAACAGAAGTGAATGGAAAATGCTGGCCCTGATTAGTGATACATTCTTGCATTGAAATGTGATCAGCACATCAGTCGTCTTTAGAAGGAAGTAAGCTCCTGTTACCAGATGGAAAATAAATTAAATTGAACATTTCTCGTCCCTCAAAAAGTTGGTGCCAAAGTAGAAATGTCTACATATTTTAAAAATCCTAATCTGCAATATTTTAAAAGAGCTGAAATTTTTAAATGACCATTATAAAAAACCTGTAAATTTCCTTTTAAAGATCATTGTATTTTGCCTCATGCTACCAATAAACTTACCCAAACAGTGTAAGTTGCTATTCCTAGTTAGTTTCATTCTTCTTGAGTAAATGTGAATGAGATCTGAGTAAATGAGAGACCGTTGTTAAGCACCATGACTAAAAGCAAAAAGTGACAGTCCAATTCTCTTCAAAGAACAAAGATACACAGTATTAATGCCTTGGGACAAAGAATCCTCAATTTAAATTTTATGGATTTTGTATTTCTAGTTTCTTTCTTGCCAGTATTGCAGAAGGCATGGGAATTAGCTACCACCATTATCTGTGATAGTAGAGGGTATAAACTGAAGTCCTCATACTTCAGTTCTTTGGGTGAGAAACTAAACGTATATCTGAACACACTTACATACATAGTCTGCCTTTGTCAAAGAATCTCGATAGCTGCGGCTCTCATGGACTCCTGGAATGCTATTAAAAAACGTTGACTCCTAACATAAAATGAATCACGTATTTCATCAGACCTGTCTTTCAAATAAGAAAGAATTAGTGTAGTTTGGTTTTACATTTGCCTTTTCAAAGATTATGTTGCTAGATTATATGTCAGTGTGCTTGAATAAACTAGAAGATGAATGGTCACTTTGCAGTCCTATCATACAGGCTATGCAAATACTTATTAAATAGGACTGATAAATGTAGTTTAGCTTAACTGTGCAATTGCATTTATTGCTAGATCCAATCTATATATATACACAACACATGTACCTTAAGTCCAGTCCTGCTGTATAAGAATATATTGAAGTGACATGCACAGCATTTCCATGGTGTGCTTTATCTTTATTCCCTACCTGATTCTTTTATAAAATCTACTTTAATTTTCCTAAGATCAGATTATTACAGAGAACATACATAGTAACTGACTTGCTGTGTTAGTAACTCTCTGCTTCGCACTGAGCAAAATATAACACCATTTAATATCAAATGTGCAATCAAGAAACATTTGGGTTTCTTCTGCAGTGTCCCAGAGCTGGCCAAGAAAGTTAAATCAAAAATCATTGAGTAATTGTTCTCATTGGTCATATGGATGAATTAGATCCTGTCTAAGTCCAAACAGAGAGCCCTGATACATTAAAAGAACCATTACCCCCTTTCCTTCCTCCTCCCCCAAAGGCATTTAATACAGTGTTAATTCTTAGAAAAAGTTTCTGTAATTTTTTTTTCCGTAGCTTCTACTACTGTTCTGAGTGGTTGTACAGGTAAAATGGTCTGAAGGAGTTCCGCAGGCATCACGATGCAGTAACCCAGAGATACTAGTGCTAAATGGTGCCCTTTTCCTAAAAGGCAAACATTTCATGCTTGCTTCTGTGTAAGGCAGTATAAGTGCAGCAAAATTTAGTACTGCTGTTACACGTATTGTCAATATTATATATCATTATTTGGCTAGAAACCTATTGATAATTAATAACAAATGGAGTAGCAAACAAAAAATACGCTTAAAATAATGGTAACTAAAATATATTTATAAAAGCAAAAAAGTGTATTAAAAAGTATAATTAGTTCATGACCATAAAACTCATACCCATATGAATAAGCCAGCTTGAAAATACAAATTATTTTATTGTGCATGACTTGACAATACAGATGGGAGTAAATTAAAAGCTAGACTGAACAGTTGTTCAGCTCCTTCAGTAGGGGAAGGAATATCCAGGAAGAATCCTGGGAAGGGAATTGTGATTTAGTTACAGTTCCAACTCAGACAATACCTTGATCTATAAGGAAAACAATTTATTGCAATCTGTTCGTCTTGCTACCTGTTTTACATAAGCCTTTTTCAGCTTACTTTTGTGTTAGGAAGCAGTGTTAAGATTCTTTCTTCTACTCACTTCTTTTATCATCCTTACTGAAAAGGAAATATCTAGAGAGTCCATGATCTGGATACGATCTGCAGGAATCAGGATGCTTTACTGGATCAGGACTAGATCTCTCTACCATGCAACACTGAGCCATAGAAGAAAAATGCAAGTTGCTATAATAAGCCAAGTGCAAAATTGGATTACAAAGTCATTAGAGGCTGTAGTTGTTCAGTACCTTTTAGGCCCTTGGGAAAGATTATTAAACAAATGAAAATAGTTTCAGAACTAAGCATTCTTTTCTTTCCAAATAGTGGTTATTATTTTTAAACTTCTAATTATTGTGCATAATATTGGATTATATCACATATAAAATTTAGTTTATGATGTCTATGAAAGTAGATCCATGCCTATGTAAAAGCATCAAACCATGTTTTTTTCCTGTATCTGTTTCTGTAAGTTAAAAGTTTAGATAACAAAAAGCTTATTTTTTTTCTCCTTTTTTTCTAAGATTTCTGGACCTTTTTTCCAAACCAGAGTGTCCCAAAAGACCTTTTAAACTACCTAAAATGGTTACACATCTGTTTATTTAATTTTTGCATATTTTCAGTTACTAAGTGATTTTATTGTGTATTTAAGAGAAAATACTTGTGAATATGTCTGTGCAAGCGTTTCTACTGTTATAACTTCATAGAATTAGGAAAATATTGGTTGGAAAGGACCACTGGAAATCATCAAGACCATTTGTCCACCTGAAGTGGGGCTATCACCAGCACTGCATCCAATTAGGCCTTGCTTTATCTAGTGTAGTTGTAAAATCTTTTCAAGAACAAATGTTCCACAGCCCCTCTTACTCCTGTGCTCCATCACCCTTCTAATGGAGAAATTTTTTTGTAATATCCAGTCTTAAATACCATCCTGCAATTTTTGGCTGTTGCCCCTAGTTTGATCTGTCACTCTTTTCAAGAGTTTGCTGTGGTCAGCTCTAAATCCCCTTAAATAACTGTAGGCTACCCCTTAACCTCCTCTCTACCAGACAAAACCAGACCTAATCCCTCAACCTCCCCTCCTAAAAACATGCTCTAGACCCGATGCTCTCGGTAGCCCTTCTGCTGAGCCCTCTTCAGTTTCTCCACATCTTTATTGAGCTCTGGGGCCCAAAACTCGATGCAGTATTTTAGGTGCAGCCTCACCAGTGCCAGGTAGAGAAGGATAATTAATAACTTCCCTTGATGCCTTGGCCGTTGTGCTCCTAACAATCCAGTACGTGGTTTGGCAAAATTGCGGTAACAGCGAGCAGTGCTCCGTGAAAGTCCTTGTGTTCAACCTGTTGTCCAGGATGACCTCCAGGGTCTTTCCCTCAGGGCTGCTACTCAACCTGTCAAATCTCAGTCTGTATTGAGCCGTGGCTGTTGCAGACATTTGGACTTGTTGAACTTCAAGATATTTCTGTTGACTCGGTCCCTGAGTTTCTTAGAATCCTCTTCTTCCAGGAGATGAAAGAAGCAGTGGCATTTGAACATACAGTTCTGGGTTTAGATTGCTTCTTTCTAGGCTCCATAAATTAGAGTTCATTTCCTGTTTTTGACTAAAGAAAAAAAAAAATCTCTGATTTTTTAGTATATTATTTTGTCTATGTTCCTTAATAGAATCACATAATTGCTCTGTTTTGCAGATGTATCATAAATATATTCAGTATTTTGATATGACTGACCGTTCTAACAGTAAGCACACCATCAATGGCAATTATTGTTGATACCCTTCAACTCTTGGCAGGAGTTGAGTGCCTAGGCCCAGGACACGGCAGCAGAAGGGTCCAAGTGCAGGGTACTCTGCTGCTGTGGTTCTTGTTTGGCTCCTTATGTCTATTAGAGCAAGGATAAGTTTGAATCGTGACTCCAGTTTTGCCACTCGTGTATTTTGCTCTGAGGACTGGCTCTTGGCTGCCGGAACATGCTGAGAATCACCTGATTAAAAAAAACAACAAAAAAAAGACTCCCAATTAGGGACTTATTGTAAAACAGCTTTTTGAAGTGTTCTCAGAGTTCTGTAAAAAGAGCAAAAAAACTTTTTCCTAGAATAAAATATGATGTTTTCAGAAAAATTCCTCCTTGATCCATACATAATAAGCATAAAATACCACTGTGCATTATGCTCCCTGTAATTACCCTAACATGAGCCTGGGTGGAGGGAATAATTTCTTACTTAACTGTCCCTGACAAATGACCCAGCCTTTGAGACAAGTTAGGCTAAATAATTTGTCTTTCTGAGGCAATCATTCATTTATCTCAAAATACCTATCCCAATAGGTGGTAAGGGTTATGTGAATTACCAGGACAAGAAAAACACCAACTTCTACTTGACTACAGTAGACCGCCTTATCTTACCCATTCTTTGCATCTTCAGGTAAAGTATGGTTTCTATCTCTTTATATGAACTCTCACATTGGTTCCGTCTTGGTGTACTTTCCACAAAATTCTCTCTTGTAGATGTAGGTTTTGTTGTTGTATTAGACACGGAAACTATTAGGAAAGATAACTGCCATCTCTAAATATTACTGTATTTTCTTCAAGCTTTTGACTTGCAGTTTTTCAGAAGTGCACTGGGCTGCACTGGAAGAAACAGCAGCAAAGTTTATCATATGACAGAATAGCTCATCTAGCCTAGTATGTCACAATGTATTTTTGAAATAGTAAGTGAATGCTTCTGCTTTGGTTGCAGTGTCATTGGCAGGTGCGTGCTACAGCTAGACAATATTATTTGACTGTTTCTTCCTTTCCCTTCCTCCCCAAACAGAAAAAAATTACGGATGAGAGCTGAATAAAACATTTATTAATTTCATGTCAAATTCTATGACTAGTTTAAATTTTTAAGAAACATTTCTTCACATTTATCAGAAAGAAATACAAATATTGTGGTTGGTTTCTTTCTACTTGAAATTACTCTTAATTTCAAAGTTGCTTTTCATTGTATTACAAATAAACAAACCCAAACCCTAAAATCTCCTTAGAATTCAAACAAGATTAGTGTTTAGTGGGTGTTTGGTAGTAGTCTGTGTGATGTTTTTTTCTAAACTTAGTTCAGTACATATCGCTCTTCAGGGATGCGCAGATAGATTCGATTCCAAGTACTTTTTGTAAGTTCTTCCCCCCAGAGCTCCTGCTCCGTGCAGATTCCTGTGACACAAAGTGTCAGTCAGCCATGAGTTCGTAGCACTACATGTTATTTATTTTTTACTTTCTTATTACCGTAAACCCTTTCTATCAGATCTTCTTTCCCACATGTACACTATGCAGCTCAGTCCCAGATATGCAAAACCTCTGTTATTCCGTTCTCAAGTGTATCTTGAGTGCAGTCTGCCAATTGTTGATTTTCACCAAATTATGCAGCAATTAAGATGAATTTAGTAAAGTGTGTGTGCGTGAGAGAGAGAGTGAAATAGATCAATTTAAATCATACTTTCAGACTATCAATCAAAAAATATTATTTTCCTGGAGTTGAAATGGGAGGGATGATAAGAGCTCCTGAGAATTAAAAAAAAAAAACAAACTTAAAATATGCCTCACATTTTATTGTGTGTGCAGAAACAAATGTGAACCAATATACGTCCTTTAAAAGATCCTGCTCTTACACGCCAAACACCATCAAGTCAGTTAAAAAACTGACTATGTATATATAGATATTTCTGTTGTATGTACCCCACCAAAAGGCAGCAGAGGCTCTTAGATAAACCCCCTGTTAACTATTTTATTACAGACCACAAGTAAAAGGCAAGTTAGACAAACAATAAAATGTGAAAATAATTTTTAATATTATTTGATTTTTCATTTCTTTCAATGGGACCAAAATCTTTGGTGTTTTGCTGAATGACACGAGCTTCCCATTTGTTAAGATTGAGTGTAATAGTAAGAGTGTTGAGGGGACTGCGATAGAAAAATCTTACCTTTCAGACACTTGTTGCAAGAGACTCTGAAAGTAGATAATGATTTTTGTATTGAAAAAAATGATAATATAAGTTTTTAATAAGAGTTTCAAGAGGGATACCGTTAGCAGAGAATTTAAATATTAGCAGCTATTGACAGAAAATACAGTGTTAGGATACTAGTGACTGTCTTTGTGTTTTTCTTCTCTTTGCCTTTGACATTTGAAAGTGTGCCCCCCAAAAATTATTGAAAAAAATATGAATATGACTAAAAAAATCCTAGAAATTCACCACAATTCCCCTTTAGCAGATACAGAGCATTTCAATAAAGATTTACAGATAACAGATATTTCTGGTATTTAAAATACAGTTTCTCATTAAAGGCAAAACTTTTGATTTTTTGGAAACAAGGAGACATGAGTGTTTATTTTCTTCTGGCATCAAAAGCTTTTGATCCTACCTTCTAGACTTGTGTGAGCATTAAATCTTTTCTATTAAATGCTTGCAGGCTTGTAGGCTTTTCACTCACTTTGGAAGAGCCTTAGTCTACTCTTTGTGAATGAACTCTGTATGTGGCTGTAGGGATGTGGTAAACAGTCACGATACTTGGCATTTTCTCCAGCCCACATCTTTCTTCATCCATTCATCTGTTTTTTTATAAGGTCACAATAAGATACTATTGTGATAGGTGACCTTATAAAAATCATGGGGCTACAGAACGCTACGTTATAAAGGAGGAATTTTGAACACTGTGTCCAGATGTTGCTTAAAATAGGTTTTCAGATGTAAAGAATCAAATATGAAAACATTAGGGTAAACATAGTGATTATACAAATTCTTCCTTTAAAGCAGAAGGAAAAGGAAGGGAAATGAGGTCATGTCTATTTTAATAGTGCTTTTAAAAGCAAGAGGAAGAGAGAAAGAAGACGAATGAAAGAGGTGTTAAAATGTAGTGGTGCTCCAGGATGATTGACTAGAAGAAGTAATCTCAAAGACAAAAAAGGCAAATATAGATGATTTAGCCTTCCATGTGATCAGTATACAATTGTTTCTTGCTGTCTCGTGCTTTGTATACTCTATTTCCAAATGTTCTCGCCTTACAGAATTATGTCTCCGTTGGATAGATTTCAGTCTCATGAAATGTTTTGCTACTATTCAGCTTACTACCTTCATTTTACACTATTGTCATTTTCTTGGAGTTTCATTGTCCCTGTACCATGCTAAATAAAGATTTTCTTCCTCAAGATCTGTAATCTTCAGATATTCATAAAATCCCATCTGTTTATTTAGCCGTGTTGGCCTAATCTGTCCCCCTAAAATAAGTTTTTCTTATCACTCTTCCATCTCTGAATATCCTGTTTGTCATTATCATTTTGGTTACAGGATTGCTAGACTTTTGCACCCATGATTGCATCAGAATCAGGTAGGGTACGTGGTGAAGATGATGGACTAGGTTAGTGTGAAGTATACTGGTAAAATTTCTTGGTCATCCAGTATTGCTTTGAATCCAATATTCCTTCAGGTGCAAGAAATATACATGATCAAGGATATGGTGACTGACAGTGTCTTCTCCTCAGAGATGATGATTTCTTTTCAGAGGAAAAGAACAGGGGCAAGGGACAGTCATTTGGTCTCCCTCTGTCCTGAAGGGAAAATGTTGCTGAATTTGAGAGGATTGTATTTTCGTCAATTAGCTTTAAAACATTCTTCTACACAGTTTCTTTGCAGTGAGACTGCCATTAATGCAGTATAAATGAGATGCAGTATATCTGTATTAGGAATGCATAGTTATTTTAAAGTTAAAAGTTTTCAAGTTATTTAAAGCTTCATACCTGCTTTATTTAATTTTGATTAATTCAAATACAAAATAATGTGGGTAACTGCAGAATAAAACTTAGCAGTTCTGCAGAATTCCATTTATGAAATATTTTATAGATGTTCACTAATTATGATGCTGCAACTTCTTAGAAGTTGGTTAAAAATATATAATCCTTTTTTAAAGGAGTGGATTGCCCTACATTTTTTTAATGGCCTCTGTTGGATGCGTTGGTATACAAGTAACCAAGTTTAAATTCCTGCAAAGTCTGAATTTACAAAATGCTGATGATACATAAATTTGAACTCACTGCGAGTTCAGTAACCCTGAAGTTCAGGCCATAAGATTTCCATCAGTGGGTACCCAAAATCGGAAGTTAAAAAAAGCACTTTAGTTAATTTCTTTTAAAAAAAAATCCCAACCAACCAACCAACCAACCAAAAAAGCCCTTTGGCTATAGTTCAGCCCTTTAGACCCCTAGACTTGCAATATAGCACCAAGTTAAGATTACAGATATTTCATTTATTATGTCACATTTTTATATCATCATGATTTTAGGTGTTCGGATGAAGAGTATTCATTGTGAGACTAATGGGCCTAAGCTGCAGTGTTTTTTCTTGTAGCAGTATCTGTAATGTGATAGATACTTTCCAGAAAGAGGCAACCAATTCAGTCTCTGCTAAAAAATAGCATAATGTATATATTTTCTATTCAGTAAATAGCAAAAGGAGAAGGATGACGTGTTAATATTTTTCATGAAGAATAAAAGAAACAAAATGAGCAGAGCATGAAACAAGTGACCCAAGAATATGTTATGTATGCGTATTCAGAGCGTTGCGCTGCCATCCAGGCTGGAGGAATGGGTTGGCAGGAACCTTGTGAAGTTCAACAAGGAGAAGCGCAAAGTCCTAAACCTGGGGAAGAACAACCCCAGGCACTGGTGGAGGGCCAGAGGCCGCTCAAGTTGGGGGCTTGAGCCAGGGGGTTGAACCAGACGACTTCCAGAGGTGCCTTCCAACCTCAGCCATCCCGTGATTCTGCGATACTCCAGTACACTGCTCTGTGTAAGCACTATATTCCTGAAATTGCTGTGGCCCAAACTGCACTGTTGTCTTTATGGAACTCACAGTGACTATTATCATCAGGTCAGGAATTTCATGGCAGCTGATGACCATCTGGAACAATTGAAGCCATAAGTATATTTGGCCAGTGACAGTGAAGAATAGCCAATCTAAAACTCATTATTGGTGTTAGAAACTCATAATTATCAGAAATTTAAAAAGTACTCTTTTATTTCTTTTTTTTTTCCCCTTTAAAATCTTCTGTCTCACAAATTTAACTTGCTGTTGGTATTATAAGGTTTAGTTTATATACATATATGCCATGCACAAAAATAAAGAAAATCATAGAAAAGCATGTTTTGTGCGTTCAGTGTTTATAATGTAAGTTTATTATGGGCTATGTTCTATAAAGCAGCATTACCGCATGAAGTAATACATGATAGGTTACTAACATAATGTATATATAACCGAAGGATTATGATTATTCCATTAGTGTTACAGTTGAAATTAATGCCTCTCCAGCAGACCAATAACCAGTAGGTGAGAATGGTTGTCACAGAAGCTGTTGTGCACACCACACTGTTTATTGTGAACGAGATTCTTATTATTACAGAAAAAGCAAATGCTTGCTGGTTTTGGCTAGCAGATGACTTTTGTTTTCAACTTTAACAAATTGTTTTTTCATCTGGAATCAGGAGGCTTGGCCCATCACTGTATTTCTCTGGGCCTTACTTGCTTTGTCTTTATATCACAGGATCAAGAAATCCAAGAGGATATTTTTTACCCAAATTTATTCTTGCATTTTTGTGTCCTTAAGATGATGGATGAGATTACTTAGTGCATTTCTAAGTGGACTGTTGCTTTTATCATGCCCTTCTCGGGCAGGGAACAGATACTGGTAAATTCTCAAAAGCTGCCTTTGGGGTGGGAGAGGAATCTTCTTTTCCTGGACTTCTCTTTTTCTGCTACTGATCAAACTACCAGTTACCCTCACATATCCAGAAGCTTAGTTCTCATTGGCTGCTTGGTAGTATTTGAGTATCATTTGAGTTTTGCTTCTTTTTTTTGATTGTCATGTTCCTTTGTCATGCAGACCTAGTTTTACCTGATGCATGGATCCAAATATATTCTAATGGGAGTCACTGGGAGTGCTTGTGTTTAATTTTTGCATCCAGCTTCCAGTGACTGGTTATTCCTGGTGGGAGTAACACAGATGTCATTAACTTGCTGAAACTTGGTTTTCAATTTTTTTGTATTGTTTCAAACGTCATTGATTATGTTTGCCTGTTTCACTAATAGTTGCTTATATGATATATGTGTTGAAAATGTGTCTGAATTGGATGTACGTGTATAGAATTGGTATAGGTATTTGTATATGGCTATAATATAGATATATATTATATATCTATATATATATATTTATCTCTATAAATATATATTATAATATAAAATAAAATACCAGAAAGGCATGATGAAATTTGGAACTTTCTGATATTGGATATTTGGATATTCTGATTCCCAGTTTGGTGACCAGTCCACTGGAACTTGTATAAAACTGACATTATTTTTTAATACAGAGTTTTCCTTTTTAAATTAAATCAGTTTTGGCACTGTGATTGCAGTAAGTAGCTAAGGACTTGCTCTTCTTTTGTGCTAAGTATGCTTTCGTCTACCTGATTTTAGGGAGCATTGGGGGCTGCTAGGATTGATCCTGAGTAAACACTTTCATTAGGAATTTAATTTTGTAGAGTGCTGGAAATCTTCTCTTTCTGCTGAATGCTACTGAAGGTTCCTAGGCACCTCAAAAGGTTAGGGACTGTCACGGCTTGTTTGGCCCGTGGAACTACATATGTCACTTGCAATCTCTGAGTAGACCAGACTTCTACTACTCTTGCTATAGATTATTCTGTGTGTTTTGGGGGTTGGTTTGCTGCGCTTAGAGTGTGAGTCCATCCCTTATAAAACATCCCATTCTGTGGATGGGGACTGCTGGATTCAGCAAACACAAGTCACTGAAGATGTGGGAAGAGGAAAGACTTGAGATTTATGTGTAATAGCAATAAAACTAATTAGTCCCCTGAACATTTCATAGAAAACCTCTTCAGAACAGCAAAACAGTCAATGACGGAGGCAGTGTGACAGTAATAATAAATCTTAATTTTCTTACCGGCTTTGTTAGGTCCTTGTTCTTTTAATATTGTTTGTTGTGACATGTGCTTTCCCACATACTCTGTGTAATGCCAGCAGTATACAGGATGCACTTACCACAAAATAAGCGTATCCCTGAAGCCTCAGGGCACTGAACTGCCCTTTTGTTCCATGTAACCTATTGCAGAACTACTCACAGAATGACATGCTTTACTGCGTGTCACCTTATTGCTTTATTATTAGCCTTCATAAAGGTCAGATGGGCCTGACTCAAATTCATGAGGAAACAATGCTGTACAAAGTTGTTTTTCCTCATTTTCTCTCTACTGGAGGACCTGCATATTTTTCTGAGGTCTGCAACAGTATTTCTGATATCATGTGGAAAGCAGAGAACTGTTTTCAATTCCCATTGTGGTAATCAATGAGATGTAAAATTGCAGCAGTTCCATGCTGCCTAGAGCCTCTCCTGACAAACCTCGTTTGGTTTGTCAGAATGCATAAAGCACTCATAAGACCGTAGCATTAGCTCTATTTCTCTCTGATGCGAATGAGCACAGAAAGAAACCAGCTCTTAAGGAGACATTTTCATTTGCTTAAATAACCCTGCCATGGCTGCAGTACAGCCAAATCTTTCTGTGCTATGCATTATTTCTTAGGATGGGAATAGGATCCATTACCTGTATGTGTGGTACAAAAAAGCAATAAGCCCATGGACTAGCTCAATACTTATTTCATTTCTGAAAACGTCATTCACACATAAAAAAAGTCAGTCAAGGTAACAGTCCAGGTACGCTGTATTTTTTAGCATATTTGTGACTATGCAGGAAAGTTACGTTTGTTGCTGTGCCACTGCCTGTGATCATCTGGAACTTAAGGAGGACACAATGTAGAACTTGCATCCTCCTTTTACAGAAACAGAGAACTCATTCACCTTAAGTAAAATAAATTTTCTAGATACTAGCAACTCTAGGCCTTTGAAAGAAATAAGCAGTCAGGAATCAATTTAATTATGAATATATAAATTCATTTGGTAGTCTCTTAGAAACTGTTTTACAGCATATATTTAAGAAGAAGAAACTCTCAATGCTGTGTGTTTTGGAAGTATGCGGGCTATGGCATATGCCAAAAAAAAAAAAAAAAGGTTTAGCCCCACAATATTTCCTATGGGTGTCATTATAGATGGAGTGATTGGGTAGTTTATGGCATTAACAATGGGCGAGAAGCTTCTTGTCTATGACTCTGATGCAGATAAATACTGTCATCCCTTATCAGTTCCTTGGAGGTGTTTATAAAATGTTCTGTTCTCATTCCCTTTGCTACTGGAGCAAACATCAGTTTTGTGTAATGGCATTTGTCTTGACTACCTTAGCTGATAAGAGAAGAATTGAGTGAATGTTTGTAAATTAGGTGTTCTTCGTCTGCACTGGTTATTCTTTTAGCATAGAAACTAAGGGGATTGCAAGTTTCTATCTCATTCTAGAACTGGTTTCCAGAACTATATGTCTTTACTTTGCTTAATGTTGATTTTCTAATGAATAAATATGAATAAAAAGGCAACAGCATTGCCATTTCCAAGCTTTCACAAATTGTGTTAAACTTGGCAACAACAACAAAATAATAATCCTGAATGTCATTGAAAATTGGGATTGTGTTGTAGTTTAGGGATATGTTTCAAGTATTCCAGCTACTCTCTCAACTAGCGAGTCAGCAGAATATGTTTTCAACTCATGACTGGATTGCACGATCTAGATTCAGGAAAATGCAGACTTTGGAGATAATAACATGTAACATCTGCCAAGAGAATAGATGGAGAGCTGGATATGTTGGAGTCACTCTCTCCATGTGATTGTGTCAGGAGCTCAGTTGCTGTAACTCACCAGTTGTGAGTTCTGGGCCGCAGGTTCGGGGAAATGTACCAGGGAAAATGTGGAGAATGATCTGAAAAGAAGAGTTCTGAAATTCTTCCTGAGACAATTTAACAGTTCTCGTAACCACTAAAACCAATCTTAGTCAAAGATGTGTCACAAGCATGATTTTCTCTCAACTTCCATTTCTGAAGTCTGATAGCAACATAATTTGTTGGGTTTGTGGTTTAGGGATTTTTAATTGCTTGGGTACAAAAATCTGCTTCCGAAGTTGAAACTTGGCCTCATTATACCAGAATACAGCCAAGGAATAAATTTTATTTCTGGAGAGCATTTGAAGAAAGGGGAAAAATTGTGGGGTTTTTGTTTTTAAGTTTCATGTTTATAGAGATATTTTTATAGCAAAAATCAGGTTCCTTCTTTAATACTTTGATACCTTGCTGAAATTTTGCTGCATGTAGATTGTAATTTGAATTAGTGGTTTGAATGGTTTGGAAAGTTCCATAACTTTTTGTTCCTAGATGAATTCTTTTATTCTTTTTCTTTGCACTCAGGACTTCAGTACAACTATTGTGGATTTCCTCATGTTACTGAATACAAGAGTAAAATATGGTCTAGATTTTTTTTTTTATACCGTGTGTTCTGAACTCTGTCCCCTGGTCCTGTGTTCATTGCTGCCAGACAAGTTAAGCAGGTCTACGGCACAATTACCTGCTCATGGAGAGATTGCCCCATGAGCTCCTGTACAGTACAGTCCTGTACAACTGCAGTCACACAAGGTGTGATTATTTTCTCTTTCTTTTTTACTTTCCCTAATCTTGGATAAAAATAGCCTTTCATAGGAAATGTTATGAAAGTTCAGACAGAAATTGAAAAAGTGATGACACTTATAAGGAGGCTAAGAATACTGAAGATATGGTAGAGCTCAGTGAGGTCTTCTCTTCACCCTTCTTGAAGTATAACTAGGCAACCAAGAATAAAAAGCAGGGTTTTGTCTACTGTAGCTTTAATTGAGCTTGAATCTCTTCTTGAACTCTGTTCAAAAGGTATTCATGCTTTGAGTATGCTGTTAAGTAGAATCTAAGTGTTGTTTTCTGGGGTGTATTCCAGGATACTAATCAACCTATTTTATCTAGTATCCATAGATACTTTCAGGTCTTTGAAATACTCTCATGAACAATGTCTAACATAGACTGTAAAGCCTAGAATTGATTTCCAGGCCAGCTTTGGGTTATTGATCTTGAAGGGCTTATCCCTTTTATATGATCTGGTTACAGAAGTATTAATCCCAAATAAAGGAATCGGAACCCAGTACTACCTATTCAAGGCTGGATTGCCAACTTGTGTGCTCCTTCTTTTCCTTCTAGCCCCAGAAGTTTTACATAGCTAGCAAACGTGGCTCTGCTTCAGGCCCATGAAGTCTAGCAAACAGACTTCTTTTCCGGAAGAGCTGAAGTTCAGCCCATCAAGCTGAAGCAGGAATTGAATTGAGTTTCCCTATTTCCTTGCAAATACTCGGAACTGCTAGATTATATGCAAAAGAAGAATGCTTGCACTCCTGGTCCTTTAAATAACAGCGTTGTTCCCTCAGTTGTGTGGACACCCCAGACTTTTAATTATCTTAAGCAGAATTTTCATGGATTATTACACATTGCACTGGATCTAAAAGATAGACTAAATATAAGTATAGAATAAAAATAGGAAGAAAAAGAAAATGAGGACATTCCTGCAAGTATCGCAGTTCTTCATTTGCAATCAAAAAAGAGGACATTAATGTGTAGGCAATTCAGGTAAAGCTGTCATTCACAGGCAGTATAAATTAATACTCCAGATGGTAAAATTCTGCTTGCAAAAGTTTCTAAAAAGCTGAACCAGATAACCTGCTTGCAAATTCCAAGTCTGCTATGAGACTTTATAAGGCCTACTAGATGCTAACTTGACTTGATTCCAAATTTACAATCTGAAAATGCCTGTATTTTAGGGCACTGAATTTTCTGGAGAGAAAAATTTACAAGTTGAGTCCATATATCTTAATGAGAACTCATAAAGCTGGGCAGATAGTGAAGATAGTATTTTTGAAAATGTCAGCTCTGCCTTTGGTTATGTTTGTGCCATTTTCTATCAGTTTGTTTCATTATGCTTGTGTGCATACTTCTTTTCCATGCATCTGGTTTTGGCAGTTTTGGAAAACTGGGGTGTTGAGCTGGAACTGATAACATTTTTGACATCATGGTAATCAGTATAACACAAAGAAAGCGAACATTCCTGGTAGAGATGTGGTAACTATTCCCTTTTCACCCTTCTGAGGTAACAGAACTAATTTTAAATTGGAGGTTATTTCCAAATCATATCCTTTTTACAGGAAAGAAAAAGATTTTGACGTCCTTTCCAGGTCTAAAGCCCCAGTTTCTTTTCCCAAAGATGTTCAGAGACTTTTCTGGCCTGTTTCCCTTTGTTAAAGCTGGATCATCCATTCTGAACCACTAACATTGTACTATATGACCCATGACACATAAACAATCTGTTAATATATAGGGTTTCATTATTTTTAGTTATATGTATTTTTGGAAAATTATTGAAAACACCATTATTAGCAAGAAAATGTGTCATTATTTTATGTACAATTTGCAGACAGGAAAGCAACTGACATTTTTAACTGCTTTGCTGTATACTAGTAGACTACACTGTTGCAATAGCACTCAATGAAAATCTTTTGATCCTTAATCTCTAATGGCTCTACACTGGTTGTTTTGTGGTGGTTTTTTTGTTTGTTTGTTTGTTTGTTTTTCATTTTTCATTTACAGTTTCAGGATTGTTCCCTGTTCTTTTGCAGGTAACAGTGCATTGCACCTCTCAGTAGCGCAAACTTTGGCGATTTCTTCTCAATATGTTGCAGGGAATATCAGTTATGCATCAGTCCCTGCTTGTCAGTGTCCACCTTATATTCACCTCTTTTCGTATAAACTTAGAAATTAGTTTAGATGTAATACATGCAAATAGTTAGTGACACACTGTTGACGTTCTTATCAGTGCTTTTTCTTAGCACACTCTTGTATTTTCTTACTTGCTTGTTTATTAGAAAAAGGCAACAAGCTCTGGTTTAATAAATAGTATATAAACTCCCCTTTGAAATCCAAGTCATATATACCTTCACATGATCTATGAATTCAACATTGTGCACATTTCATAGGGAGAGAGCATTTTTTGTATCACATATGATGAGCTTTTGATAGTATGGTAAATTGCTATAGGTTGAAAATGAGATTTTGGTTCTATTAGACCCAATACAGATCTTATTCAAAACCAGTATCTGGGGATTTTGCTCTCTGAGACTGATATTACCAAGTACAGCTTAACACTTCATTAATATTCTTCTTAAAATGTGTATTGTGCCACAAATTCACAACTTCAGAAAACAATAAGCTTCATGCGTGACTGCTGGATAATGTGTGTAATGTCTTAAAAGTAAACTATTTTGTGTGTTGCTCTATGGCAATCATTCCATCAGTTTAGCAAGAATTCATGTCATAATGGCTGCGTAGGGGTGTGTTTTATGATGAGATGCACAGTTGTGGTATGAGCATCGCTCCCTCTGTTGGGTGGAACTGGAATTACTCAAGAGATGTGCCACATAGTAGTTCCACCAGATAAGTGAAGCTGTATTGACTTCCAGAGTACAACTATCTGAGTTCTAGTTTGCCTCCCCTGTTAATTTTAAAATAAATCTTTTGTCCAGAAAAATGATTATCATATAATCTCTGGATAGCCAAATGATTCATTAAGTTGAACACAGTAAGCTATCAACTGAAGTTGTATTTTCCTTGATAAAGAGTGCTCCACTGTTTATTTTGAGTTGGCAAAAGCATGAATATTTAGTTATTTCTCCGCAGTATCTGTTGAATGCAGTTCATCACTATCCCCTTGCTTTAAGACTATGTGATCTTGTGAATTTCTGAGAAGACCTCCCTTTCCTGGAATTATCCTCCCAGGTATAACAATGATGTGTAGCTATGCACATATAGGATAAGGCAAATAATTTTCTTCATTAGTATAGACAAATCATATTCTTCATATCCTTCTGAAGGAAATCCATCACCTAAAAAGCAGGTGACTTTGAAAATCTTTCTTTTTGATACCTCAGGAAAGAATTTTTCTTCCCATGTGTAACACCAGCAAGTGATGTTATCTTCTTTTGCAATAACTTGAAGGTACAAAGGGCATAAAATAGATTAAATAATGGGGTAGGTCTTTGCATTATTAATATATTTAAAACTCTCTGTATTGGGAAACTCTTTGGCTTGGGAAATGCATTGTGACTAGGAAGTGTCCACATGGACTAGTCAGTGGGGGCATCCTGTAGCTCCTTTCAAGCTGTTGGCTTCCATGCTTTGTTTTTGAAGCTGATTTTCATAAATTCACTTCAAATTAATGATTGAAAACTCTACGAACTGGGCATTAAGTAGGTAAAAGATTCCTAAAATGATGAGATAAGTCACATATAAACCCACAGAGGAATATTATTCATAGAAAGTAGGAATAATTCCCTTTATGATAATAACTAATAATTATTATTAATATAATTATTAATAGAGTTTTAGTTTTGAAAAGAAAACCCAATATTTTTTAGATGCTTCTCAAAAAAATGAACTTGTGTCTTTCTGTGATTAAAATAGGGCTCTGGAACTCAACACTGCTTTCTAAATTTTTCTGTGGTTCTCGGTCTTTTAAGACTGTCAGCTTCCTTTTTTGTAGAGATAATGATCCTTGCCTACTCCTTTGGTGATCCTACACTATGGTATGGCAAAATTCCTTATAATTATTGCTAAGCTGAAACTATATCAGAAACCTCAGCAGGGAGGGAAAATCTAAGTCTAAAACTAAGTTTCAGTAGAATTCAGTAGCACTTATCCTATTGCTTTGTAGACAAAGTGGGTTGATTTTTTTACCTAAGATTCACTTTTTTCTCTCTGGCCCACTTTCTGTTTAATTTCAGCCACACTGAATTTAGCGGTTGATGAAGTTGGCACTAATTTATGTATTTTGCTGTATTTAAAATGCTAGGCGACACTGTCAAACGTTCTTCACTTCAATCTCTTTTCTTTCTGTTTGTGAATGTCACACTGTGTTGTACAAACACAGCAGGGATGAAAGCTAATACAAATGCATATCTGTGTCTACAGCACAAAAATGTGTATTTATAGATGAACAAACCAGGTCAAATCTTTCATAGTAAAAAATAAATTAAACAGCCATTTGTCAGACGAGTATCTGGAGACTATTATTAGTAGTCAATAGAACTGATCATAAAATGGGGGAATATGGGCAAAGGGAAATACTTTTAATGACATTTTGTGTTTATAAACACATACAGACCCTTACATTACAAAGACACTGTTTTTCATACTGTACTGTTGCTTTGAAATGAATCACTCACACCTTTGTATTAGGCTGAACAAGACAAATAGTCTAGAAGATTGGTTCAATGTGGATTAACTTATTTATTGATTAGATGTACAAAAATATTTCCAATCAATAGTATAAGGATATAAGTGAATTTCTTTGCTGTAGCAGATCACAGAGAAAAGCTGAGAATATGATTTTAGAAATTGGTATTTATACCTAGCTCAACTTGTTTTGGAGAGATAGCCATGCAGAATTACCTAATCTCCATCTGCTTAACTCAAATGCAGAAGTATAAAAATATTAGCACACCAGACATGCAACTATTCTTTGTTTTGTTTCCATCTGGCATTTTTGAAAGAAGAAAAATGAGAAGTGCGGTACACACAGAAATTATAGGTCTCATGCAGGAGAATAATCCTTACTCAGGATTTCACTAAGCTAAAGGATCAGGAAAAAATGTAGTTACGACCTTGCAATAAATAATCAAGGTTTATGGAGGTTTGGCCGATTCCTTAGTGTAAAAAAAGTTCTGTTCTGATAAGCATTTAAATAAAATAGAGCTCTGAAGTAGCAGAATATGTCAACAACTGAAGGGAATGAAAACTGGCAAGGAAGCCTTTTCAAATCATGAAGAAAACACTGGTAGTTAGTTTTACTGCACAGTGAGTCAGCAGTTATTCAGAGGTGAGACTTAACTTCTTCATATTTACTGGTTGTACACAATTTGTGTAAAGATATCTGTCTTTGTTTAAGAAACTGTCTGGAATAGCATTTTCTCTCTGTACCCTCTGGGACTGTTGAAAATCTTATGTGGACATAGCACACTGCGATTTTCCTGTTTTATTAACTTTACCCTTATTTCTTACCTAACATGTAAATACCCAGAGCTCACACACGTTTTTACTAACAGCTGGCAAGTGATTCAGATTCATAAATAAAAGTATCTAATGCTATTTCACATGTCCTAGGGTATCCAAGACTTCCACAGGAGCAGGCAGATAAGACATAGGATCTACAAGAAACCTGTGCTCTTCTGGAATGGCAAATCAGGGCCAGATGTAGTAAAATAGAGTATCTAAAATAACCTCCTTTCTTTTGGCAGTTGAATCCTACCCTGCTAGTGGTGTTTATTAAAAATAACAGGAACTGTGTAGCTGTTTGTTCTCTTCTGCTTATTGGTTTTATTTACTATGTCATCATGGTAGCACATGTTACTGTGATTGTTTTTTCTTTAGTAAGTCTTCCTTTTACTGCAGTTTTTTTCATCCCTTTGCAATCTATAAAAAATACCTGCTTTGAGAACAATTACTAAAGCCTGATTATAACTTCAATGAGTTTGTGTTACTTATTGCCACAATAAATTTCTAGAAAATATTTAAAGATTTTAGACCAAATTTTGATCAGTTACTGGCATAAGTCCGAAGTAAAATCAGTGCACTTGAAATGAGGATCTGAGCAGTGGATTAATACTATTGATTGTTTTCAAAAGATTTCTTGCAATTCTCCTTGGGGAGTTATTCAAGCAGAGATTATCCTTTATATTTACAACAATATTCCTTTCATCTTTTTCCTACCAAAACTTCATTCTCCTTGTAACGTCCTTTGTCCAAACCTTCTTTAACATTTTATTTTGCTGTAGTCCATATCCAGAAACCTAAGCCATTTTGCATCTCTCTCTTTTCATTTGAGGAACAGAGGAAGGGAGGAAGATGGCCAAAATCGGTCTTTTTGGTATACCTCTTCTTTTGTAAGCATAAGTGCATGGCAAGTGAGATTTTCTAGTGTAAATGTAGTAGATTTACTACCTAATTATAGTCTTTGAAATTTAGGATGAGACTGCTTGCAAGTTATTTTTCCATGTATCTCGAGAGACTTCATTTTCCCTAGTTTTTGCTCATTTCCAAAGGATTTCCTTTGGTAGCTGCTTTGGCATAATTCCCATTTTATTCGTTCTGTAGGAAAGCCTATTATAACGATTTTTTATAAAAATGCATGTAAAAAATTCTTTCTCTTCTGTTGTCTATTTACATGTCCTTGAACTTATTAAAAACAGAAAAGTAAGTGAGAAAACAGACATGTAAGTCTATGCTTCCAGTACTCTTCATTAGGTCTATTTTCAGAAAGTTGGGCTTAACATTGAAAAGCATATGAAATCATGATCATACTTCGCAAGGGAGGGAAACACCACATGCTCAATTTTTGCTTCAATAATGATACTCTGTGAAAAACGAACATACCTATGGGGAAACTGCTTCTCAATAAGTAACTACTTAATTTTGGATTATACTTGGAATTTATTCGTATTACAGTAACTCTCAGGAGTACAAATTGAGAGATTTGCTGGGAACTGCAAACTTATGTCATTGTGTAGGATGACAGAGGTAAAACAACTTAGAAAATTGTTTATAGTGAGTCCATGAATAGAAAAAGAAATCCCAGATCTCTGTTTACTCCCAGTAACTTTCTTCCTCCTGTTTAATGAATCATTTTGCACTTTTCAGTTTCCATGGATGTTTTCACTGTTCATAAGTACCTCTGGAAAATGAAGCTCTTTTCCCCAGCTGGTTATTTTTGAATAATTTTCTATCATTCATGTCGTTGCTTATAGTTTATTTCATTGGACACTGATATACCATCCAACATATTTTTTGTTTCCTGTTACAATATTAAGGAGATTTTTTTAAAAAATATACTTATTTCATGCTATTAAATTTGGGGTAAATTAATATTGATGCCTAAGTATATGTAAATACCATGATTTACAAATGCTTCCATAATCCTATAATTGTTGTCGTGCTTAAAACAACCTTATCTTTATGTATATAGCTCCATTGGTAAGAAACAGAAAGTGGAGGTTAGATCTGGTTTCAGGTTTATGTTCTGTCATAGATTCCCTGTATGTTCCTTAATGACAAAACACAGCTACAGATCAACTTCATCAGAAAGAAATGTAATGGAGTGATCAAGGCATGTTGCTGTGTCTCAAGACACATTGGTTTGCTATGTTTCAGGCTTCAGTTAGGTCCAGAAGTAAATGGAAACTTTTCCATGTGAGTTCAGGAGTCAGAAGTGGTGAGACGCAAAACCCACACCATCGCCATGTGCCCACAAGCTGTGAACACTTGGCATGCCTTAACCACATCATTTGGAAGAGCATGTTAGGCTCTTCAGGACACATCTTTGACCATCTCTTTCTCCCCCCGCCTTTTTTTTTCTGTCTGATTCGGGGAGAAGGCTGTTGGTCAGGGTGTAAAGTATTTGCAAAGTGCTGTTTGAATAGAATTGGCAAGAAAATAAGTATATTTTTTTTCTGTAGCATAGGGATATTTTCTGAGGCATCCTCCATTTTGCACTTATAATAAAGGAAAAAAAAAAACCCTGAGGAAATACGCTCTTCCACAAAAAGCCGATGGCTGGTTCAGGGACAGACAGTCCATATGCAGTTTCAATCTACTTGTAATAATAAATAGTCGCACCCATAACTTCCAAACTGTCCCGCTTTGAGTCACAGACACAGCAGGAGATCAGTTTTAATCTTCATTTCCCTCCAGTGCTTGGATGATGCAGGAACTGCTGGTGACCCAGTACAGGAGCACAAACCCTGTCTTCATGTTAAGTAAAAGCTCCAGGCTGCGTGAAAACAGAAGCCTTACATAAACACCTAGTATTTCAGGGTGAAAAAGCTTATCAAAGAATCAAATCAACAAAGAGGGCAAGAAAGATCCATGCCTGTTACATCAGGAGCTTCCTACAGAGACTCAGCTTTTGTCTCTTTTATGGAAAGTGGGATCTGCTTAGTTCCCAAGCAATTTCCAGGAGGTAGGTACCCCTCTTTGCAAAACTAAGGACCGTGTCCTTTGCTGAGACACTGAGGTGACATGTTTGGAGTCTGGTGTTAGAAGGAAGGAACAAACAGCTCTTTGTTTCTGTATCCTCCGTATAGACATTCTCATAAATAAATATATAAATGAAAACTCTCCAGAATTAGTATAGACTAAAAGAGCTCTGTGGAGGTTGCTAGGCAGCCGAGGCCAAAGGAATAGAAAGCAGGCAGGTCTTTGAAAAACAGAATCAGTGACTTATGGGTTATCTGGAGTCACCATTTACTCAGTTGTCTTTTGTCATAAATAAGAGACAGTAGAATTTATTTTTCTTTAGTAAATGAGCAATGTTTTTAAAATATTTGCAATAAAAGGCCTGTTTTATATCTCATTCCTATCAGTGTTTTCAAGCTATGAAATTATATGTATGATTATTATTTCTAATGTTTATTTATACATTGACTGAAACAGGAATTTGGTGCAGTATCCAGGCTATAACTTGAAAACAATTTAGCAGAGTAATTAATTTTTAAACTTTTGCCCAATTTTGATTTTTACCACAATGTGCATGTAAGTCTCTACACGAAGGAAGTTTCCAATGCTGACAGGTATACCTTGCCCTCAGGAGGTGTGTCTGTGTTTCACTGTTGCTAATGACAGGGAAAGACCTAATTTCTACCACTATGTCCTGTATGATGTATGATGAAGCTACTCATTACAGAAACATAGCAGTAACACACACCCCCTTCCTATTACTGCTAAGCATGTAAAAATACAGGCATTTCCAATAGACAAGGTTTTCATATGCAAGATTAGGTGATCACATTATTGACTAATTGCTGCCTTTGAATTCTCTGCTTATATTTGTGTCTTAAACTCTTCTTTAAATTACCTGTGCCTTCAAGAGCTGTATTATACATACAAGTACATTGAGGGGATACTATAACCCTACAACTCCCCTCCCTTCTCAGATAGTGTCATGACATCTCTATATCATATTTTAGTCTACTTTAGTTATTCTCTCCCAATGTCTTCAAATTATGTCTCTAGAAGATTTAATTGCTGCATCACAGTTTTTCAATATTTGTTTCTTCCACAGGGTGGATGCTGTGGGGGGGTCCAGGCAGCTCTGTGGAACAGTCTCCAATGGGCTAGTAGGATGAGAAGGTCCAGGGGTGGTTTGGGAAATGAGGAGAAGCATCACCTCCCAAGACGGTAAACCTACTGAAAAGGTAATTCATGCTAGGATATTGTTATGCAGTCAGCTTTTCAGGCTCCAGGGGTATCATGGCTGGAATGCATGGCAGAAACCTGGTAGGGAATGGCAGCACATATGTTTGGCACTGCCTGAGCATTCATACAGAGTCTCCTGAACGTCTTTCAAGAGCTTCTTAAATCTCACTGAGTTTCAGCTCCATTCTCTATGTGAGGGAGAATTTGGAGGCTGCATCTTAACAGGGGTTTTCTTCTCTTCCTGTGGACCTGTTAGAGAACACAAATCACAAGTTTACAGTAAGTTTCCAAGAAATTCCTTACAGGACTTAAAAATCATGAAGATGCCAGCTTATCAGCCATATAGCTATTTAGCATAATAAAGTGTTGTTTCACAGGGAGAGTTAATGGCTTTATTCTTAACTGTACATAATCTTGTTTGGTTGGCTTATTTCAGTCGCACCTTCCAGGCTTAACGACTGTGTTTGTGGAGACTCTCTTTCTCCCCTGAAGCCTTAACTATGGATGCTTTTGTTGCTAGCGTTTCAGAAGTTCAAGAGAATGTGCAAACCAAAGATCTGTCATCCCTCGTGTAACTACAATGCTTCTTCCTTCATGTTAAGAAGTAGAGTTGAGCCATGAAGTACCAGAACATTAAGTTTCTCCGCTGCCCCAAAAACTCAGCTATATGGTGTATTTCTGAGCCCAGTTAATTTTCAGTATGTCCATGCTATGCACACATTTATTGGTCCTCAGTTAAATTAAGTTTGCTGAACAAACAGATTTTGTCCACTTATTGTAAACCAATCATTTCCCATGGTACTTTATGAAATATCCGACAGGCTGACTTGCTGCTTTCATTTATTAATGTCCCTTAATACATGCAGAGTGTAAGAATATTAACAATGGAAAATCACACTGGTGGAAAATAAAATGGGATTTTTGATGCAAAACTTTTCGTAAGGATCTATTCCCACATCTCATGAGACACGAAAAAAGCACAAAACATCATTTAATTAGGAAAGCTTTTTTTCTTTGCTCAGGAGTATAGATATTTTGGCTGGTTGAGTACAAGGTTAGGCTTTCAGATGTCTCTGGGAAATACCTTCCTTTTTGTTGCTGGTGAGCTCCCTCCAGCTCCCTGGCATTCATTAATTAAAACCATTCAGAGATTCCACTGCTGCAATTCACGAATTGTTTCCATGCTTCACCAGGCTTGGCAGCTGCCAGAAAACAGGCCAGTCTGCGCTCATATAACATTACTGAGAGTTATGTCTTTGTATAACCTGTAGCTGTGATAGACAGTCTAAAAACTTCCCCTCTGGAAAGAACAGAAACTGCTTTGTTAACTGGGAGAAGTTATAAACGCATTTGTGACACAAGAAAGGTTTGATACAGGAAAGTGAGAGTAAGCATAGGTCTTGCCTCCTGCATTTATACAAATGGTGGTAGTTTTCAGTTTGTAATCTGCTTTTCAAGACCTTTCCACTCAAAGTTGTTGCTAATCAATTCAACCTAGGTACTCCAGACCTAATTTGGGGTTTTATTATATAGAAGAAATGAGGTAACATAGCCTTTTGTTAATGAGGGTCCAAGAATCATTACAAAAAATTGCAGCGAATGGTTTTAGGTAATTTACTGTAAACAAAAGATAAGAATAGCTTGCTTATGGTTGGAACTGGTCTGAGATCCAGAGGGTCTGGCATCAGTCCCTAGCCGTGTTTCAGGTGTCTTCTTGGGTGCATTTTTCTGCCTATAAAATGGGTAGACTCTCATGGAAGTTCTGTAATGTTCTTTTGTTGATGCTTTTGTGATAATCCTTTCTCAAAGGGGGAAAAGGATCTTTGCACAGGAGTTAGCAGGGCTCACTGAAAGAGCTTTAAACTAGATTTGAAGGGGGAAAGGGATAAAACCAGACTCGCTAGAGATAAGCTTGGGGGTGGCACGCCAATGTTTGGGGGACGGTGTGCTAGCGAGGTCCTTCAGTCTGCTCCATGATGTGCCGAGTACACTGGAGCACATTTGAAATGTCTTTATACTAATGCATGAAGCATGAGGAATGAACAAGAGGAGCTAGAACCTTTGGCCCAGTCCCAGAGCTATGACATCGTTGGCAGAAGTGGAACCTGGTGGGATGAGTCCTGTGGCTGATGGACAGTTATAGGCTCTTCAGGAGGGATAGGCAGGGCAGGCAAGGTGGGGGGGGTGGTACTGTATGTAAGGGAGGAGTTGGATTGTATGGCGCTTACAGTTGGCAATGACATGGTTGAGATCTTCTGGGTAAGGATGAAAGGGAAAGTAAATAAAGTGGATGTTGTTGTGGGAGTCTACTATCAACCACTCAGGCAGGATGACAACACCAATGAATTATTCTACGAGAAATTGATCAAGTTGATCTCTGGATCAACTGCCCTTGTCCTTATGGGTGATTTTAACATCAACTGGGAATATCATGTAGTGGACACAAAGAAGTCCAGCAAATTTCTAAAGCACACTGAAGATAACTTCTTGGTGGAGGTACTGAGGGAGTCAGCTAGGAAAGGTGGCCACCTAGATTTGTTGTTTGTAAACAGAGAGGGACTCGTGGGCGAAGTGGTGATTGGTGGCTGTCTTGGTCACAGTGACCATGAAGTAGTTTCAAATCATTGGCGATAGGAGAAAAACTGCCAGCAAAACTTCGACTCTGGATACAGGGAGAGCAGACTTCGTTCAGGTTGCTGAAGGAACTAGTTGGTAAGGTCCCCTGGGAATCTGCTTTTGAAGGTATTGGGGTCCGTGAATGCTGGTCACTTTTTAAGAGCGATCTCTTAAGAGCACAGGAGTAGATAATTCCAAAGTGTTGGAAGTCAGGCGAGTGGGACAGAAGGCCAGCTTGGCTAAGCAGGGATCTTCTTCTAGAACTTAGGCAGGAAAGGAAAGTGTATGGACATTGGAAGCAAGGACAAGTGACATGAGAGGACTACAGAGATGCTGTTCAGCACTGTAGGGAGAAAAATTCCTGCAGCCAAAGCTCGATTAGAGTTCAGGCTGGCCAGCAGTGTGAAGGACAACAAAAATATGTTAACAGCGAAAGGAGGATCAGAGATAACGTTGGTCCATTACTTGATGAGGTTGGTCACCTCACAAACAGGGACATAGACAAAGCGGAGACATTTAATGCCTTCTTTGCCTCTGTCTTTAAAACTGATGATGGGCCCTGGAGCCCTGTGTTGGAAGATGTGATGAGAGGTATGACAAACTCCCAGCTGACCCTGAACTTGCTGCTCCAGCTGGATGCGCATGAAGCTATGGGACCTGGTCGGATTCCTCCCAGGGTACTGAAAGAGCTGGCCGATGTTATCATGGGACCTCTCTCCATTATTTTTCAACAGTCTTGGAAGTCTGGAGAGGTCTCGGTCAACTGGAAGCTGGCAAATGTTGTCCCAATTTTCAAGAAGGGTAAGAAGGAAGTCCCTGGTAATTACAGGCCTGTCAGTCTCACTTCAGTGCCTGGTAAAATTATGGAGAAGGTTATTCTGGGAGTTATTGAAAAACACTTGAGAGACAATGCAGTCATTGGTCATAGCCAGCACAGGTTCACGAGGGGAAAGTCCTTTCCAACTAACTTAATTTCCTTTTATGACAAGGTCACCCATCTAGTTGACCAAGGGTAGCCAGTAGATGTGGTGTTTTTTGATTTTAGCAAAGCTTTTGATACTGTCTCTCACAGTATCCTTCTGGTCAAAATGTCCAGCATTTAGCTAGGCAGGTCCATAATACGTTGGGTGAACAATTGGCTGACGGGTCAGGCTCAAAGAGTTACAGCAAATGGGGTTACATCAGTCTGGCTGACACTCACCAGTGGGTTTCCCCAGGGCTCAATTTTAGGGCCAGTGCTCTTTAATGTTTTTATAAATGATCTGGATGCAGGAATCGAATGCACATAAGTAAGTTTGCTGATGAAACTAAACTAGGAGGAGCTGTGGACTCCCTCGAGGGTAGAGAGGCCTTACAGAGAGGTCTGGGTAGACAAGAGAGCTGGGCAACCACCAACTGTATGAAATTTAACAAGAGCAAATGCTGGATTCTCCACCTGGGTCAGGGTAATCCTGGTTATATGTACAAATTAGGGGATGAGAGGCTGGAGAGCAGCCTTGCGGAAAGAGATCTGGGGGTCTGGGCTGATGGCAAGTTGAATAGGAGTCAACAGTGTGCCCTGGCAGCCAAAAGGGCCAACCGTGTCCTGGGGTGCATCAAGCACAGCATAGCGAGCCGGTCAAGGGAGGGGATGGTCCCACTCAACACCACACTGGTGTGGCCCCACCTCAAGTACTGGCTGCAGTTTTGGGGGCGTCAATATAAGAAGGACAACAAACTATCAGAGTGTGTCCAGAGGAGGGCGACCAAGATGGTGAAAGGTCTCAGGGTAAGACTTGCGAGGAGCAGCTGAGGTCACTTGGCTTGTTCAGCTTAGAGAAAAGAAGGCTGAGGGTTGACCTCATCACGGTCTACAAATTCAAGGAGGGCAGCAGAGAGGGAGGTGCTGATCTCCTCTCTCTGGTAACCAGTGACAGGACATGAGGAAATGGAATGAAGCTGTGTCAGGGGAAGTTCAGATTGGACATTAGGAAAAGGTTCTTCACTGAGAGGGTGGTCAGTCACTAGGACAGGGTCCCCAGGGAAGTGGTCATGGCACCAAGCCTGTCAACAGTTCAAGGAGCGTCTGGACGATGCTCTTAGTGGTATGGTTTAGTTTTAGGTAGTCCTGTGAGAAGCAGGGAGTTGGACTCAAGGATCCTTATGGGTCCCTTCCAACTTGAGTTATTCTATGATGCTATGAGTCTAACGTCAGTGCCATAGAGAACGGTCTGGATTCCAGGCTTTAGACTGGGAAAAGAAGTTACAACCCTTCAGAGCAAATATGAAAAGAAACTGAAATTAGATGAGATGACATTGTGGTATCTTCATCTGTAACATACTAAATAAATTTTGAACTTCTCCATCCCTACACTTAATGAGAAACAGGCAGCTTAATGGATTGATGTTTCAGTCTCTGATTCACTACTTAAATTGTGTTTCATGTGAACTATTGTTGGAAATGCTATTTTGACTGAAGGAAGGGGAAGATAAGAATGCTGTTTTAATATAACTTGAAATCTTGATGGTAAAAGGTAATTTATATTTTCAGTAAGAGGCTTTCATCTTCATTGGAGTCTAACTATATTGATCTGATACCAGTACTAAGTATATATTCTTGAATTCTGACCAGTTTCTGCTTCTGGTGGGAACCACAAGTGTTTCACATTGCTCCAGCAAATGGAGCTCTTTCTGTGCATTTCTTTGGCTGGTCAGTTTACAAGTGGCTGCATTTTGCTGTTCTGTGTGATAAATACTCTTTTTGGGTCTATTTTAAGATGAATGGTTCTAAATTTTATATTTGTGGCAATCTCTGTGCCCCTTCAAGGGTATTTATAGTAAAGTCATAGTAGTCAATGCTGGGTTTGGTTTTGGTTTTCCTTTTCTAACAGCTAAGAAACCAGTTGTGTTCCATGATTTATGGAAAAGTTCAAACCTTTCAAATTAAGTGAAGGGTATACAGCTTCAGAATGAATTATGTTCTTAAACATAATGAAACCCTCCATTTGAGAATGTGGCGTGTCCTGGAGTTTGGAATGGAACAGAAGAAATGAGGTATTCAAATCAAACCAGAAGTTCTTTTCACCTAATAACAATTCACATAGCCATGTTTAGAACAAAGCTTGTATTTTGAATGGCTGTAAATACTGACCTGTGTGCGCACAACTAGTTCTACACAGCTGGCGATTGATAACACTACAGTCACAAAGCATGCACATGCAAAACTGTGTAGGCAGTGCCCATTGCTAGCAGGCAAAGGGAATACTCAACTATATTTTTTTTAATATTCTTTATATCTATAAATTAAAGCTGGGAAGCTTCTGTTCCATCTTTTTCTTTTTTTTTTTTCTTTTTTTACCTTCCTTTTCACCAAGAGACCTCTAGGGTTTTATCTTAGAAGAAAGAGCCCTTAGACAGAACCAAAGTCAATAACCCTCAAGAGACAAATGGAGACAGGAGAACTTAGCAGCAATCCCTTCAATGTTTCACAAAAAACTAAAGGCTGTGACATGACAAGAATAGACCATTGGATCTCTGAAATGATCTGAGAAATCAAATATGAAAGAGATGAGTTACCAGGTAGTCTTCACCTGCATTATTCAATGCCATATACATTGCTCTCTTCACAGCTGATAACACTGTATATAATAAATCTGGTATGTTTTGTGGGGAGAAGTGCTGTGTTCTTTTTGTTCAAACTCACTGTGTGAAATTCCTCCTTCACTAAAAACTGGTAGAAAAGCTGGCCCCTTTAGTGTGTCAGGATGCCAGTGATTCAGTGTCTCAATTTAATTCTTTTTCTTCCTCTCTCTAGGGTTGTTTTTTGTTCATCTGCTAGTTTTGTTTTCTATTGTTATTTCTCCATTATTATTTAATTTCTTACCAATTATGCTCCTCTTCCTGATTTCCTATTTAATTCCTTAATTTCTGTTATGGTAGGTGGCAGAAAACTGTTCACCTGATACTGAAGGAGAACAGTTTGGGGTATTTACTCTTTCTAAGATGGAATGTTCAGGCACCTTCATCTGAATGTTCTGGTTCCTGTACTGTTGCTGGATCCTGTCCTGCAATTTTTAACACTTTAGTGGAAATTTTACTTTGACTACAGTAGCATAAAACTGGTGGTAGAAAAGTTGATCTGAATACCAAATAGTAAAATTTCTTTCCTTAATTCCTTTGACGTCTTGGGGAATTGCAAAGGATTAGCTGTTGATTTGGCAACATATAATTGATAGATAACAAAAATTCAGCTTCAAAGCACTTTAAAACTCTTCTGACAAAAGAAACCATGTTAAAGGGTGGTAAAGGGGAGGTAAAGAATTTACTCTCAGATGCATTAAGCAGATCGCTTTTTATTGAAGTGACATGTACCTATTGTAGAAGGTGAGGTCTCTGTGAGAAGTTGTTAATACACCAGAGATCCCATGCATAGCAGCTTTTGTTTATATCCAATATCTGATATAGTATTTATCAGGAAGATACCGAAATCTGTAACAAGGCTTGAAGATTACCAAATGAACAGCCTGGATTAGGTAATATGAGTATTAAAAAGGAAAAGTGAAAACAACTTACATACACAAGGTGTCTGACTGCAGCTAGAATCCCCAGGGCATTTAAATCCATATCAAAGTACCTGGAGATGGATGTTATTCTCGTGGAGCCCCATGAAGTAGGGGGAAAGGGTGGAATTCATGACTATGTGGCCTTTGAGCAAGAGCATGCTGAAAGAAATCTGCATGAGGGATGTGATTGAAACATAGTTCTAAGCATAGATTAGAACAATATTTTATGGGGGTTGTTTGTTTTTTTATTTTTTGTTTGCAATGCTCTGTTTGCTTGGACTGCGTAAAACCTTAATCTCAAGTTTTCCTAGGTATAGCTTTCTTTTTTATTTTTAATCCTGTCTTGTGTTGGGGAGCAAGATGCATCTCAGTGACACAGTAGGGCTGTCTACATTGCTAGAGGTAAAAAGTCAGAAGAATATGTATGCAGGTAGTGGAAAAGGAGCTGCACCTTGAGACACAGGTGCTGAGAGTGCTTCCTACTGCTCTGTTAAGCATCAGTATGGGCTGATGCTTAACTGCAGCTGCCAAATATCAGCCTTTGGGAAGGAATTCCCTCTGGCAGAACAGTCCTCTGTTCTTCTTGCTTAGAAGCAGATGGCGAAGAGGCAGCCCACATCACCAGGCAGACCTGGGTATGCTGTGCCTCTTTGGGCTGAAGATGACTCTAATCTAGTAAATCGTTGTTCATTTCAGTCATACAGCTATTTGAACTGACTTAAAGTAAAATAAAAATTATTTTGGAGGTAATCCCTGCCATTTTTCTATAAAGCAAGTAAGCAGTACAAACAAGGCTGATTTGTACAACCTAAAACATAGTAACTAACATAGGTGAATTAAAACTGTGAATATATTGCTAATATATTAAAGCATTGTTTTATGTTGGCCAAGTAGGCTATTATATATTGTCATAATATTATTTCCAATAGTTTTCTGACATTGTTATATTCTGGCAGTGCCTATGATAGTTTATGAAAAGAGCTATATAAGCACAGAATAAGAGAGAGCTCTGCATCATTCAGATGCTGCAGTGAGGGAAGTAATGTCTTTATTTAATCCTCTTGATTTATAACTATGATTTTTTTTTTTAACTGGGCTGATTACAAGAGTATTTGACCACTTCACAGTCATTAACTCCTTTAGATGCATAAAGTAGCAAGAGATGCCTCTCTGAATGGTGAGCCTCTGATCAATACCTAAAAAATACAGTACATCATAATGAAAATGGCAGCACACTGGCTAATGTATTAAATAACCAAGCAGCACAGAAATGCTCAACTTCTCTGAATATTGCACTAGAAATGGGTTTCTTTAGCAAGATTTCATGTTTAGAAGCAGTAGATTCTGAAAGTGAGTAGGTTTTTCTTTGCAACTCCTGTTGTTTGATCTCCAATTTTACAAAGAAGCTGAGGCACAGACATGAAGCATTAAGAAAGTTAGGAGTTAGAACCTCTTGCCTACTGTATTTCATCAGGAAATCTTAGCCTTTTTCCCCACAGAAAGCACCACTTAGTCTATTTAAATTCATTATCACATATCTTTATGGGGTTTTGAGGATCTGAGATACTACAATTGAAAATCATCCTAACATGTCTAAACAGAGAAAAGATGCTTTAGTCATGGGAATTAAATATAGAGAGATAGTGGTGGTCCTGTCTGCAGTCCTGTATGCTTTCTTAAAGATAAAGTAGCCCTTTTTATAGCAAGGGTTAATAGCTAAACTAGACAATATCGTCCAGTTGCACAAGTATCCCTAATTAGTTTTGCTAGGAATACTAAAGTTTCAGCACCACACAGTCTGTATGTTTTGAGCTGTAAACAACAGATCTCCCTATTTCTCCCGTCCTGGGCTCTTCTAAGTATATATGAAGCATTGCAACTAGTTGCTGAGTTCCACAATAATGGGTAATGTTGGCAAATATCCACTAGTGACAGATCTGAGAGCCACCGCAATCCATTCCTTTACTGCAGATTAAAGTTGAATTTAAAATTACCAGCATGAAAAAGAAGTGTTCTTTTTGTAGAAATTGTAATTTGATACCAAGTTGGTGGTCATTTAAAAATGGAGTTTCAAAAAGAGAAAAGTGCCGTGGTCCAAAAAGAAAAAAGTAAAAAATGAGGCTTGGACACCAAATTGGATTGATCTGTGCTAGCAATAACAAATTCAAGCCGCATATAAACGTTATGCATCCTGCATGGCTGCAGCATGAAACCAATGATTATTCACTTGCTTAAATCAAAATTCTGATTAACATGATTAACAGCAAAAAAGCAGAAAGTGTATGCTGGGTTTAGGAATTTGTGTCAAAGTAATGACACCATTGCTGTACCTACTGTACTCCACTATGTCAGAGCCAGGTGACCAGGCAGTGCTAGCTAAAGAACCTCTTGAATATTAATCCAAGATCAAATGATAGCTTGCACCTTTCTTTAAGTCCATGTTTAGGAAATTTGTCTTCCTCGCTATTTTGTTCTCTGATATTCCAAGGCTTTTTTTCTTCTAATGGTTCTGTTTCAGACAGAATGCCACCAGAATTGTTTTTCTAACCACCTTCCCACTGGCCCAGTTGAGAGGCTGATGAGATTCAAACAACAGCTGAAGATTGTTAAGAAAATCTGAATAAATCAGATATGCAGCCATTTACAATAGTTGTATTTTTTATCTTTATATTTCCCATTTCTGTTTGATTAAAAACACAATATGAATAATGTTTTAGAAGGTGAAAAGTAAAATCTGATTTTCATGGGATTTAATCTGATGTGTGGGAAATGTAAACCTAATCTTCTATTTAGGACTGCCTTGTTTGAACTTACTGGCATGCATTTTCAGTTCCAGTTTACTGAATGTGTTCTTCAGCTTCCTTCATTTATGGATGTGTTGAAGGAGGAATATTAGACATTACTTATCTTACTTGCCAAAGTTTCAGATTTTCCTGAGCCAAGCGTGAACAAAGAATTTCCTGTAGGAGAGTCTAATGTGGAATTCGGTGAGAATTTCAGAATTAAAAATGTAAGCTATGCTGTCTGCAGGATGAAATAACAGGGAGTCTTTATTCCATCATGCTTAGAAATGACTTTCTGAAAAAAGATACAGTATTCTAGGTTCTCATAGAGTACCACATTATTCATTTCTCTATTTTGAAATTAGGCACATGAAAAAATGTTGACACCAGTAGCTATAATCAAAGAACATGTGAAAACTAAATCAGGGATGATCCAGATGAGAAAATTTTATTCACATCTTCATAATGAAGGATATAGACTCCATTTTTAGTATCAGAAGCAGATTTCAGTGTGTTTTTCAGTCATTTGTTACTCCTGATCTCTGGAGTCATCATAAATCAAACAAGAAAAATAGGAAAAAACGAACATTTTCTGAAATCAAACCACTTTTTCCAATAGAGCCTGATCTGAAACCTCTTAATTCTGATGGAAAGGCACTTTCTGACTTTTGAGAGGGGTGTTGGAGCTTTGCCTTAGCAATAGGTTGCCTGTCCATTCAGCTACATGAAGATAAATATATACTTGAATTTTTGTTTCTTTTGTTTTCGTACTAGCTTGGACAGACACTTCTTTAGCATTGATTAAATTGTATGTATGTATTTTGATGATTTATACATTACTACAGATAAAACATAAACTTCAGAAGTGTTGGAAACAACTGAAATGAAAGAGAGGGACTGACTTAGAATGTAGGAGAGCTATTTTATGGCTATAATAGTTAAGGTTTATTTGGAAAAAAAGAGTTAAATTACTTCAAATCAGAGGGAGGTTACAGAGCTGTTGATGTATGGTGCTAGAATCATGCTTGCCACACTGTTATACCAAGAATGCCACAGTTATCTCTAGTGCCCTGCAGGTGAAAGGGACAAATTCAGTCTCGTTATTATACATTGTTTGCCACTTGAAGAGGCTATGTATTCCCTGGTCATGCCTGTGAATTTAGTCCATGTAAGAAATTTTATTGAACTGGATATGTAGCAACTATGTTGACCCTTATACTTCTCTATACATAACCATATTGATTATAATTTTTAAAAAAGGGAATAAAAAGGAAGACCTGGGGAACTACAGGCCAGTCAGTCTCACCTCTATGCCCAGCAAGATCATGGATCAACTCCTCCTGGAAACTATGCTAAGGCACATGGAAAATAAGGAGGTCATTGGTGACAGCCAACATGGCTTCACTAAGGGCAGATCATGCCTGACAAATTTGGTGGGCTTCTACGACAGGGTTACAGTGTTGGTGAATAAGGGGAGAGCAATGGACGTCATCTGCCTGGACTTGTCCCGCATGACATCCTTGTCTCTAAATTGGAGAGACTTGGTTTTGATGGATAGACCACTCGGTGGATAAGGAATTGGCTGGATGGTCACACTCAAAGAGTTGTGGTCAACAGCTCGATGTCCAAGTGGAGACCAGTGACGAGTGGTGTTCCTCAAGGGTCGGTATTGGGACCGGCGCTGTTTAATAACTTTGTCAGCGACATGGACAGTGGGATTGAGTGCACCCTCAGCAAGTTTGCTGACAACACCGAGCTGTGTGGTGCGGTCAAGACACTGGATGGAAGGGATGCCATCCAGAGGGACCTGGACAGGCTTGAGAGGTGGGCCTGTGCGGACCGCATGAAGTTTAACAAGGCCACATGCAGGATCCTGCACATGGTTTGGGGCAATCCCAAGCGCAAGTACAGGCTGGGAAATGAGTGGACTGAGAGCAGCCCTGCGGAGAAGGACTTGGGGGCATTAGTAGATGAAAAACTTAATATGAGCCAGCAATGTGTTTTCGCAGCCCAGAAAGCCAGTCGCATCCTGGGCTGCATCAAAAGAAGTGTGACCAGCAGGTCGAGGGAGGGGATTCTGCCCCTCTAATCGGCTCTGGTGAGACCCCACCTGCAGTACAGCATTCAGCTCTGGGGTCCCCAACATAAGAAGGACATGGACCTGTTGGAGCAGGTCCAGAGGAGGGCCATAAGGATGATCAAGGGGCTGGAGCCCCTCTCCTATGAAGACAGGCTGAGAGAGTTGGGGTTGTTCAACCTGGAGAAGAGAAGGCTCTAGGGAGACCTTATAGCAGCCTGCCAGTACCTAAAGGGGGCCTAGAGGAAAGATGGGGAGGGACTCTTTATCAGGGAGTGTAGTCATAGGACAAGGGGTAATGGCTTTAAATTGAAAGTGGGTAGATTTAGATTAGCTGTTAGGAAAAAATTCTTCACTGTGAGGGTGGTGAGGCACTGGCACAGGTTGCCCAGAGAGGTTGTGGCTGCCCCATCCCTGGCAGTGTTCAAGGCCAGGTTGGATGGGGCTTGGAGCAACCTGGTCTAGTGGAAGGTGTCCCTGCCCATGGCAGGGGGGTTGCAACTGGATGGTCTTTAAGGTCCCTTCCAACCCAAACCATTCTATGATTCTATGATAATGAGCATTAAAATGAAACTAAATTTGTGAGGGCTGCAAAACTTATCAGTGGTAAATTAATTTGGAATTTCTTAGCTTTATTATTTTACTCTTATTTTAATCATATTTTATATTATTTTTACTGTGTTACTCCTTTGACAAGTGTAATAAAAGTGTGCATGCACAATCCATTAACACCTCTCCTTTTAATTTCTTCATTTTCCTAGACAAGCCTCACTGAAATAGTAATTTTCCATACTTCTTCACCTCCTTCTTTCCCCTCTTCAAAATGAATGTAGTTCATATCTAAGGATTGCTATGGTAGGAAATCTTTTTTATTTCTAGTAAAATGTGGGAGGGATGAAATAGTTATACTGTATACATCTACATAAATGTTATGATGCTATCTTTAAGTGCATGATCATGTTTTAGTCATTCCTTCCCTTATATTCACCGTCCATTGAGACCTTGCCTCATTCATTGCGCAGGATGAATTAAAAAAGGAACTGCAGACAAAGAAAGTCTGGTATGTTTTTTGAATGCTTGTCTTTGCAACTGAAAGAACGTCCATTTTTTTGAGGGTAAGGTGTTTTAGATGTAGTACATACACAGTTTTTTTCCTTCTATTATTAGGAAGCTTAAACTCAGCCAGTGAGTACTCAGAACTCCCAGTAAAAACAGCTGGAGATCTGTACATGGAGGGGAAGCAGACTATCAAGTTGAGCTCAGCAGTGCATCTGAGAAAGGAGGGTGTTTCCCTAGACGTTTTGGATTTTTCTCTGGCAGTAGGTGGTATAAAGAGGAGGGATGTTAAGGACTAAATACTGCAGATGCCCTGAGTTGTGCTGCCATTTGCATATTTTACACTCCTTCAGTTTCTCTCCGAAAGAAACAGGTATGCATTTATAACATGACTTTTTTGGGGGTTTGTTTTAACTTGGTATTGTTTATGTAAGTTAAAAGCAGAATTGATTAATTTTCCAGTTTTTTCCTCTCTCAACTCTGAAGAGATGTTTTTGGTCTCCTTTGACCATTCTTACTGTCTTGAGTACTTGAGTACTCTTACTCTCCTCCCTTTGCATTTAATCAATGCTTCTGTATTCACTTGGTCTTGTAATTCTGTCCTTGCAAGCTTCAATAGCCTCATCATATTTGGTCCTGCTAAAGACCTCATGGAAAACACTGAAAAACATTCTTTTTAGAAACAATTCTACCAATGTCTCATTGATTTCATTTGCATCAAATCATGATTTTTTTGTTTCTCTTGTTGCTGACTCACCCTGTCCTTCTCTACCCCAGATACATACAGTGGTTTCCTGACACCCTCTGTCATTCTGTCTTCCAGATTGGTGTTCTAGTTCGTAATTACTCCTTGTCCTTGTGTCCCCTAGCTCTATTCCCATTCTGTCCTGAAGCAGTGATACAGTAGCTCATTGTGCTTAAGTTGATCCTGTCCCTGTTGTTTGCCCGTAAGACTGTTTATGGGATTGCGTGATGAAACAGATAGGTTACTGACCTATTTTTAAAATATTCTGCCTCTATGGGGAGGCTTGTTATTAACCTGGGAGTTATAACCTTGTTCCCTGGAGATCTATGCAGTGAGTGGAATTATACCCGCACAACTGAACGTGTGTCGAGGGGATGGAGACATTTGGCTGGGGACATCGGAGGCAGGAGCTTCCCGAGAAAGACACCGTTACCAAGAGAAATGGCTGTGGAACAATGGTCTATTTTCCTTGTCATCTGTCCCCAGATCTTTTACTTTAATGATTACATTTAGCCAACTTTCTGAAAGTTAAAGGCCCTTTCAGTTCGTCTGTTTTTGAGTGATCTCCGCCACTTACTATTAACCAGTCCCTCCAGGACAGGAGAGTGAAAACCAACTGTGCTTATTGACTTCCTGATTTTGAAGGAGCTGAGCTCTTTCCAGCAATTAAAGGTAATTGGAAGTTTTCTGGGAAGTGTAAAAATTGGAATAAGTAATAATAGTCCCTCTCATTCCCCAGCCCTGCAGGGATTGGCCTGTTGCTCACTGACAGCTCTCTTTTTTAACCTTCGTATGACCTCCAAGGGATTTGTGACCCACAGTTAGAGAAAACAGTGCTAATCTAGTGCTTTCCTGGTCTCAGATGCCACCTTTCTGTGAATAAAATGTGTCATATGCTCTTCTCTTCTGACTCTTCTCTTTTGAAACACCATCATTCCCAGGAGAAATGCAACGTCCAACATTGATATTTATTAGGAGATTTATGGCAGGAATTTGAAGCCATACATGAAAATTGTTAAGCAGTTCAAGTTAACTAGGTACAATGAAACAGTAGATGGAAGCCCAGGATGTAAGACCTGAAAGACAGAACCACAGGGATGGCAAGGGATTATATAAAGATGGCACCTTCTTACCTAGTATTTGCTCTTAGTTGCTCTTTGCAGTCTTTTTCACTGACAGAGATATGTGTTTTATGAAATTACACCAAACCTGTGTTGCTATAGGAGGAGCTGGCTCCTGTTTCACTGTAAGCATTGTGACATGTCAGGGATTTTATTTTTGGTGGGGATGACATAAACTGCAGAAAGTGAGTTGTTGGGCTGGCTTTCCAATATAGAGTTTGCGGTCCTGTTACTTACAGGCATGCGTATTCTTCCCCATCAGTGGACAAACAAGACTGCAGTTTCTCCTCTTAATTTTTTTTATTTTTATTTTACTTTTATTGCTTACAGTGGCCAGCAACAGGAAAGTTTCCTTCCCTTCTCTTGCCTTGCAGTCATACATCAACAGACAGATTTTCTATCTTTATTTTAACAATCCTGCATGTCATCAACAGAATATCCCTGGTCCTCACTTTGGGGCTGTGTTCACTTCCAGTACTTTGCTAATCTACCTCAGTGCAACGGCAACACACCAGTAATGACCATTGAATCCAGTACTGTAGTTTTTATTGCTAGCACAGTACATCTGCTGCTGTGGAGGCTTTTTGCCTTTTGTCTTTCTCACTAGCTGGTGCCATGCTTTTGGCTGTTTAATGGTTACTTTGCTATTGAACTCCACAGGGAAACATATCCCCAAACATTTCTCTAACCTCATCCAGAGAAATCTGAGAGCTCTTCTCCCTGTGTTCCCAGCAGGAGCTTCCCGCTTGCTTTTTATGTTTCAGCTACTACACACACATACTTAGGTCAGACTCCTTTTGTAAAAGCTAACCTAATGAGCTATCACAGAGAGCAGCTAATGCCAGTGCAGCCTCATCCCCTTTCCCTATATAATATTTCTTATCTACTTATGAAGTCTTTCTGCACTGTGTGATTACTTTTGCTAATCTCAGACTTCTAAATTAACCATTAATTATTACATTTGGCCATTACGCTGAGTATTTGAGATCTGCATGGCCTTGTGCTGTCCATACATTTTTATATCAGTGTACTTAAATACAGTGCTGTAAGTTATTAATTGGTAAACAATCACTGAAAATTTACGCCACACACAGGTTATTCTGTAGAGAACTGTTGTCCTGGGGAATAGCTGTTCCATCTCATTGAAATCATCTTGTTTCCTGAGACATCACATATTTGGGGAACAGTGGGTCAAACCCACTGAGGGATATAGACCTAAAATGCATGCTTAAATTCTTTCTCAGCATCTCTCTTGAGCTGATCCCAAACTGGTTCCATCTCAAATGTTCTTGCTGTTATTGCTTGTCGCAGTAAATTAGTCCCATCAGAAATTCTAAGCTGTTTCCAGTGCTGCAAGATATCCCTCAATATCAGAGTGTGGGATTGGTATTGTGAAATAATATGAGGTATATTCACTGATTTTTTTTTCAAGTTTCTAGCAAGGTAAAATTTGATACTTACATGATATGACTATGATTTGATATGAGCTGTTAAATGGCTGTTTCAGTCATGCAGTATTTGCATTCACCTTTCTAGAGAAAGGGAGGGATCTTTCTTCTCTTATGTTTTACTTCCTGATTTCTTTTCTATCAAAGTTTTCAGTCACATAATATGTTCAAATAACGAATGAATTTGACAATGAATTTCTGCTGTTGCAATCCATATAATGTGGAAGGTGTTCAGATGTAACTTTGAGGGAATGGGAGAAAACCCCAAGAAAAACAGACAGAAAGCTTAAACCTTAGACCAGCTCCTGCAGGGCACTGTACCACTCCAACACTTCCCTCAACTTTGGACAACAGTTCATGTGCAGTTCCATTAAATAGCTAATTTTCAGGACCCCCAGAGCATTCACCGAAGTTCCATTGTACCACTTCAAGTAATAAGAGCATCTGATACTGTGAGGGTCTGAGGATTCTTATGTTCAGTTTCAAGTTGTGAGGCTTTTGAGTGATCAGTGCTTTCCAAAATTCAGACCTCTAGCTTAGTGCTGCGTTCCATAACTTTTTGTGTCTGAAGACTCAGATATTTGGCGCAATATATATGTAAGAGAAAAAACTGGCTGCGTTTTGAAACCAAGATTGTAGAAAATTATTTTAAAATAATCTTACCATATGGGTTTCATTCTCTCTTGTCATGATGCCTATTACACTCTAAGCTCATAAAGCACCTGGATGTGTACTTAACTGACAAGTCAGTCAGTAGTGCTGCTTTATTCATGACTCTCGCATGCAAAGAGCTGGCCATGAGGGAGCTAGAGCCTCTAAGACAAATGATGAGAAAATAAAAGGTAATATTAAAAATACTGTGTTTTACCTTTTTTCTTTTGACTGAAAGAAGAAAAACTAATACGGAGACTGCTTGATTTGGTATTGGTGGCTTAACGGTAGCCTGCTTTAATGTATGTCTTCAGAAAGTGTAGGGTTCTGAAGGGGAACTATGAAGATAGTGGCCAGACTTGTATGGACAGTAAGGAGCAAGTGATCAATGGTGAATATCCAGAATTAAGTAGAATGGGAAAGACTGCAAGTATAAGAAAACAAGATAAGCATCTATACTGTTTCTTAAAGAGCTCTGTAATAATCTAGGTTTAGACATTTGGAATTTTAAAATTTTTACTGCCTGCTTAAGTGATATATGCAGTGTGGGAGTTGCAATTACATTGCTGCAAGCATAACTACAACAATAATATATGCTGTAGACAACTATTTTATATGACAGTGGTGCATACAAGAAACCTGACAAGTTGTGAAAATTAGAACTATATCACTTCTTGCATGATATTCTGGGAACTATGTTAAAAGGAAACAGGACTAATCCTAATGAAACATGACCTCTCCACTGTGCCAAACTACTATAAACTGAATCTGGCTGGCTGCTGCACTGGTGACATTTTCTAATCCAATTTAATGGACTCCAGCACTTGCCCGGGCAGCTGTTGAAACCTCCCATTGATTGCAACTTATGTCATCTTTTCATCTGCCTGTTTTGCATTTCAATTATCATCTCCACCTCATTTTGCCTCTTCTGATCAGGGTATCTAGCAAATGTCTACTATCAAAATAATCCCAATATTGCATGTAATTTCCTGTAATGATTCTATGCCACCTCCAGTTCACATTAGGCCCTTGTCTCAGTTAATAACTAAATCACAGTTCACTGATAAAACTTGTTATTTACTCTCCATGTTTTCCAGGCGCAGTCTGCCATTGCTCCTCACTGAGTTTTGCTTCTTCACTGCACTTTCATGTAAATCTGTGATGGTCAAAATCCTTCCTCCATACATAGAATATACATTTATCCTTACTATATTGTTCATAAAAGAAAGTTGAAATCTCAGTTTTCAAGTCTCTTAGTTTTCAAGAGAACTAAGATGCTCAAGTTTTTCTTTTACCACTTTTCTATATTATACACTCTTGGATATGTCACTTAAGCTGTTCATGCCTAAGTTTAAAGGTCTTTAAAATGAATACCACAATACTTAATTCACTAGATTATTGTGATCTAATTAATGAATCCTTTGAAAAAATCCTTTGAAGTTCTCATTTGTAAGGTGCTTTATAAACATGTAATAGCCATAGCAATAAATTCACTTAATTTCCTGGGTTTCACCCCAATATAATATGGATTTGGGACTTCTGTTTTGTTTTATTCTCCCCACACATAGTGCTTCATTCTGTGGGTCATAACTAAGTTATTTCACATCTCAGTTCTACCTCTAAGTAACGATTGTTCCTTGTGCATACATGTATCAAAGAGAATTTTAAAGGTTCATTATTCATATTCCATATGAACCGCTGGAGTCCTTAATTATAAAATAAGCCTCTTGAAAAATGTAGATTATTTTCCTTTCAACCTTGTCTGCAGTTTAGAAGCATGCAGTGAAAATATGCTGTTTATAGGGGGGCACAATTCCGGGACTGAGAGTCTTAAATGGGCCAAAATATGTGAAGTATTATTAATACTTTGTGGTACTGTGAAATATTTCAAACAGGGTACCAAAATCCCAACTTACTTTTTGACCTTAGCTTCATGCTTTTTGGTGGGCAGGAAAAAACCCTTATCATACAAGTGCTGTATGTGTGCCATTGTCTCTGAAACACAACTAAACACAACTAAAACTAGGGAAACCATATAACAGTGCAGAATAAAAAATTTTTACAGGAACTACTGAAAGACATTTAAATCCAGTTGTAAATGTAGTTTTAGACTGATGTAATCTGATTTTCAACAGGTTACTGAATTTGAAGGCATCATTCCTTTTCTGCTGAATGTTATAGGTTACTTAAATGTCATAAGTGAAGAATTCATAGAATCACAGAATAGTTTAGGTTGGAAGGGACCTTTAAAGGTCACCTAGTCTAACCCCGCTCAATGAGCAGAGACATCTTCAACTAGACCAGGTTGCTCAGAGCCCCATCCAACCTGACCTTGAATGTTTCCAGGGATGGGACATCTACCACCTCTCTGGGCAACCTGTTCCAGTGCCTCACCACTCTCATTGTAAACTTTTCTTCCTTATATCTAGTCTAAATCTACCTTCTTTGAGTTTAAAACCATTACCCCTTGTCCTATTGCAACAGGCCCTACTAAAATGTCTGTCCCCATCTTTCTTACAGGCCCCCTCTAAGTGTTGGAAGGCCACAGTGAGGTCTCCCTGGAGCCTTCTCTTCTCCAGGCTGAACAACCCCAACTCTCCCAGCCTGTCCTTACAGGAGAGGTGCTCCAGCCCTCTGATCATTTTTGTGTCCCTCCTCTGGACCGCTCCAACAGGTCCATGGCTTTCCCATGCTGAGGACCCCAGAGCTGAACGCAGTACTCCAGGTGGGGGCTCATCAGAGCGGACTAGAGGAGGAAAATCACCTCCCTCGACCTGCTGGCCACGCTGCTTTTGATGCAGCCCAGGATATGGTTGACCTTCTGGGCTGCAAGCTCCCATGTCCAGCTTTTCATCCACCAGTACCCCCAAGTCCTTCTTGGCAAGTCTTCTCTCAATCCCTTCATTCCCCAGCCTTTATTGGTACCAGGGATTGCCCCAACCCAAGGTGCAGGACCTTGTACTTGGCCTCGTTGAACTTCATGAGGTTCACGTGGGCCCACTTCTCGAGCAAATTATCCATTTCAATTTCCTTCCTATACTAAAGTCTACTCCAGGTTTGTATGCAACAAGAATCCAGCCTCACAATGTAAGTAAAGCTCATATATAAGTAAAAACATGGCTGTATTAAGTGCTTGTAAGATCAGGACCCAAGAATGGCATTCCTCTTCCTGTGTTATAGCAAAATGCTCCATTTTATTTAGATCTTATTTATACTTTTAGCTTGCCTTAATTTCAAATTATTCCATTAGCATGATCACGAGAATAGAAGAAGTAGGGCAGTTTAACAGCTGAAGTGGCTTTTTGGAAAATTGCACAAGTTATTGGCATCATTCACAATTTGCCCGGCACCATTATATCTAATGTAAGATGACTAACTTCGTTAAGGCTGAAATATTAGCTGTAGGAGGGGCAGCTGACTGAGGCTATAGTTCTCTACCCAACTGTTGCTTAATCATTTCTATTTATCAGTCAAGAAAGGATTGCTCCAGAATTAAAGAACATTTACTTACCTGTACAAATATAGACATCACCAATTGCTGTGAGTTTATGAAACTAAAAGAACAGAAGAGGCAAAAAGTTTGTAGTATGTCTGGGAACAATACTAGAATTATTTGAGTTTAGGGAATAAAATCGGGAAAATATTAATAGACTGTCAGAGAATAACACTTGTAATAGCATAGTCAGAATTACTCTGCATATCTTTCATGGTCTTTTACAAATATTGGAAACACAGCATTTGCAAACTTTAATTAAATCCTCACTGTTCCACCGAGAGTTAACGTTTTTAACCCTGCTGTAATGAAAAGCTGTGTAGTAGTGTATTTTTTTATAGAATTAGAAACTGTCTCCTAATCTTGAAAATGGAAAAAAAAATATGACCACAGCCTTTTGTCTATATTTATATTTAACTTACAGTACCTCAGTCATTTAAATATTTACTTATGCAATCATATTTATCACTGGGATAAGTTTCTATAATGATCAAAATAATTATGATGTCATGAAGTCTAAAATTTAAGAAACATTTTAAAAAAGATGAGAATAAATTTTCAAACCTAACTTTCTAGCCTTTAGCTATATCGTTTGCACTCGCAAATGGCTGCTTGCAGGTGCAATGCAGGAATATAATTATCTATTTTTCACATGAGGTTCATGCAATAGTTTCACATGCTGTTGTTGCCTTTGCTGTTGAAAGAATATATGTGGTATTACAGTTTTGAATATTGTTCTCAGTTTCCTGTAATTTAGGAAGCAAACAATGAAAGAATAAAGAAGAGATTGATTTCATTTTATTTAAGCTCTGTCAAGGCTCTGATTTCTGAAAGAGCTGATATAGCAACATCTGTAATGGGTGCCAGTGACTGGGCCTAGGCATAGGCATCTGTTTTGAAAATCCTGGCTCTGGTTAATCCTGTGAAAGTCCGTGGGGATTGGGAGACATTAGGTTGACTGTAGCCTGAACCTTGATCTTTTACATTTCTTTCTTCTAATAGCTCTACGTTAAACACAATTAGTGTACAAAGGACTTCTTTTTTAAATGGAAAAATACTGGTGAAGAGATGATAGATATTTAAAAAATAGAGAGCATGAGGAAATGCCATGCAAGTGGTAGTTTAATTCCTAAGCCTTTTTGCTCTGTTTTTATTATTCTCTGTAGTTAAATATTAATAGAGTCAGTGCCACTTAAGCAAAGTCATTCGTATCATCTCACTAGCCTACATGGAATTAAGGAAGAATGAACTTCAGCTCTTTAAGTGAGCAGGAGATAACAATGCAGCACGACACAGAAATGATTGAATTTGCCAGCAGTGTTTGTGCAGCGCTTGCTAATTTACAAGGGCATTTTCAAGCGATTCAGTGGCTGGGATTCCTTGGGGGCAGTTCTCTTGGGCACTGAAACTGAATCAATGTTTAAATGGTTTTACTTTTAGAGTGGTTTAGAAAAATTGTAAGTAAATAGATGTTTTCATAATTAATACAGTAACTGCAAATCATGTATGGATCATTTGCTTTTTGAAAGGAGACAAAACAGTGTTCTCATTTGGCTGGGCATCTTGCACTGTGTTTGTTAGAACTGTGAAGAAATGTAAAATGCAGATTGCTGGATTAAGACAAGACCAATTACTGACTGATCTGGATGAATCCACTCCCTCTTTAGTAGATAATGCTTCTGCTGTGGAGGAAATAAAGTGAGCTGGAAGTCAGAAAGTTGAATTCTTCTCTATGCTCTGCCACTGATGTGCCTGTGCCAAGGTATCCCACCTTTCCCTGCTGCCGTTCCCCTTTAGCTAGAAACAGGAGAAGCAATGACCCCTTTCAAAAGAACATTCAGGTACTCAATTTTCCAGACACAGAGTGTTATTTCCACCCTGTATGTTATATTTCCAACCTACAGGAACTCATTGTTTTTTTCCTTCGTAATGTCCCTGATATGTTTTAAAAAATGACTGTTAATATTTTGCTGCAGTGCCAACGTTTCAGTAGAAGAGCATAAGGGAGATTGCTCTGCTCCTGTATGTGTACTTTTTCTGTGTATTTACAGAGGGACAGGCTGCTAGACACTTGCCATGTTGATGCAACCTGCGCTTACTTGATTGCTGTAAAATCTAATAAAGCAGGAATTTGGGGGCTGGATGTCTCTTTTTGTGACAGGGAGGAAGGTGACGTTCTATTGAAGGCATAGAGTGGGAGCAAGAGACAAGTCTTCTGTTCCTACCTCCTTGATTTCCTGCATGTTTTTGAAAGTCTATACAAAGTAAAATCAAAAATCCTTTTTAATTTTTGTGAGCAGTAATTTTTTTTGGTAAACCGTTGGCTTCAGCTTAAGCTTCATCATTGCTAGTTGCCACCCTTGTGTCTATACGAACTCTTTTTTTTAAACTCTCCCACTCTACATAAGATAATAGGTAAAAAGCATATTTACGGAGTACTCAAGGATTTAAATGTCTTTCTCTTGCAAAACCTCTGGAGGGAAAGATATAAAATGCAATTCTAAAAACCTTGAGGGAGCTGGAAACCCCCAAATGTCAATCCCTTGTCATCAAAACAAGGAAAAAATATTTTTGTCTTGGGCTTCTTTCTAATGAGCTCTTGAGATTTTCAACATTGCAAAAGGGGCTCCTGGAACGAGCAAAGTTGGCAGTTGCCTAAAGGAGCACACTGGTGAAGACAGAAAAACAGCGATGCTTCTTCCATCTCATTTATGTATAGCAAAACATTAGGAAGTGAAAGCATTGTTCTTGCTAAAGAAGTAGTTCAGGCTCTGTGGGATGAAGACTATTGCTTGACTCTTCATGTTGCTGCTGTTGCCTATTTTACCTGCCCCTCCAATTCCTTGGATTTTTCCTTGACTGCCCTAGTTGTGCAGTAAAGAAAAATTCTCACAGGGTCTTTTGGCTGAATCTGGGTAAGGCCCCTCAGCTTCTGCCAGTCTTAATACTTTAGAGCTTTATAGATTTACTAGATGAAGCTCCTTCCCCAAATCTGTGTCCTTGACTCTATCCAGTAGATTCTGAAATTGCTAGCTGTGCAAAACTTTTAGAACAACAGACAACTTCTGTCTCTGAACTAATGCTTCTCTTTGCTAGGCTTATATTACCTAGAGAGGGACTGCAAGAATTTTTTTTGAAGTTTTTTTTCACATACTTGTTAAGATACGGGGTTTTTTAATTTATTTTTTAACTTTAGACAAAGTCATTCAATTATTTTCCTTGTAAAAATAACTCAAAAGTAAAACTAAAGAACTGAAAGGACTGCTGGGAATTGAGTTGCACTGATGATTAATGGCCTGCTGCCTCTGAAAACTGCAAGTCAGATATGAAATTTCTTTGATAACATAACTGGAATTTTATATTTTAGTTCATATACATATACACACATATCTTACTATACATACATGCTTTCTTCCTCATGTACCTGTGAACTTTCTGTGGAAATTCTTGTTGAATGCTGAAAGGTATTCAATTAAAGGAGTTATGTTGTAATTTCTGTTGCTGTAACAGCCTTTGGAGCATATGAAATGACAATGAATTTGACAGGGGACTCAGATCCAGTCGCTAGATATTCCCACAATGGTTGAGTTTCAAATCAGAGTATGTCGGTCATGTTTGGGGAGCTGGTAGTAAATATATTGAATTAATCTCAGAAGGAAGTTAGTTTAAAACCAGCTGATGCTTCCCATAAGGAACAATTACCATGTTTGAGAACATAATTAAAGATAGAGTCTCTGAGGTCTGGCTTGACTGCAAAGTCTGTGTAAAAATGTGGGCTTATACTTTTTCTTCCTTCCTATTCTTACCTCCTATTCTATTCTCATTGAAGTGAATTTCATTAGATCTTTACTTTGGAACCTACTTTTTAGTTCAAATTTATAAAACCATATTATCTATTTCATTTTTCTGTTTAAGAGGCACAGTGTGAGATCCATCCTACTTTGACTTATGGAAATAGTTCCATATGAATTATTACTGGAGATGTCTACTGTACCCAGACAAATGGCTGTCAATCACCTCTCTGACAAGATATTTCCCTCTGTTGGAGGTTGTTGCTACGTATCTTTCATAGTAATCAGAAGTTTGAAAACACTCAAACAGTTAGTGGATATGTGGCAAACTGTGTCTGAACAGCTTTAGTGGTGAACTTCTTCCATTTTGGAGATGCCACTCTATAAAATAAAGGGGAAACTGTGCTGGGCTCCAGGGCAATCTACGCTGTGGCAATATACAGTTGGTCACTAACCAGGAATGACACCAGACAGAGCCATGCCTTAGAGTTTTTATCCACATCATTAAACAACTGGAGTTTTGCCCACAAGTTAGAGCAGAAGACTGATGCCAGTGACTTTGGGTCATAGTTGTGCTCCTGATTTATTGCATGGCATTAAACAAATCATCTTGCATCTGTCCTCACTTTTAAGGTCAATTTGGGGGTAGGATTCTTTTAGCGTTACCATCATGATTTGGACTTCCAGGTGTTACTGCAATATATTTAATAACTGTAATAAAAAATAATGTAGTTCACCTTTGCATAAGAAACATTTGAATGCAAAGTATGTATTATCCTTGATTGAACAGGTAAGTCTTGAATTGGTAAGACCAACTTGTTATTATTCAGGTAGACCTAAGCATATATTACCTCTGGCTCCAACCCATGCTATCAATCATAAACTGTTAAATCTGTTCTCAAACGGTACAGTCACTGTCTTTACCTTCCCATTTAAGTAGGGAAAAAGTTCTATTCATGTAGGGAATACAGTAGCTTCACCCCTATCTTCTTTTCTTTTTAGATGAGTCATAGACATTAGCAGATGCATAGAGACTAGTCAGCTGCTTTTTTGTATTTTCAGAATGGGGATAGGCCTTAATGAAAAAGAAAATGCTACTGGCTGTAGAGTTAAGAGAGCATAAGGCTGTTCTGCATATACCAAGTTGCAGCTCATTACTTTTAAACAATAGAAACAAGTTTGGTTTTTTTATTGAACACTAGAGATATACCAGATCTATATGTCTGACTTTGACTATGGAACCATGAAGACTATTCACTTAGATAATTCAGCCCAGATTTTACACTAGCCTCATATGTGCTGAGTCAAGACTGTAGGCGCTGAGCAAGCCTGGCAAGAGCAGTCATGTGAAACAGAGCTTATTGCTAAGACGCAGGCACTCCCAAACCATGGTCTTACATATCCAGGGCAACGTACGATACACAGCCAATTCTCTCTGCTAGGCTCCTTTGAAAATCTTCGCTTTAATGTAATTAAGCAACATAGTGAGCTCCAGTTGCCGTGATGGTTTGAGTCTCATGCACCTAGCTGACAGTTTCACTGAGTTTCTGCATTATGTCTCTACTTTGATTAGGCCCAGATACATTTAATTAGCAGGTTGTTTGATCAATTAGATAATGAACCCTAAAGTCACCTTCTTGCTTAGATGTGCTTTGAACAACAATTTTCATCTTAGTGACAGCTCCTCTAGAAAGAAAAGGGGAGAAACCAATGTAATTAAGATGTCAGTGCACAAAAACGCCTATGTGACTGCAGCATAAAACTAAAAATACTTTGAACTCTAAAACATGGAAGACATAGAGTGCAGCAGATGTAAACTCTGAGGTTTTCAGTTGAGTTATCATTTGTTTATATCTAGGTCTATGATGAACAGGAGAGAGAAATTTGAAAGCATTTGATGTTGAATCGTCTTTGCTCCCACTTCATTGATTTCTCTAGCACCAGAGTTAGGCTAGTGCTGAGTGGAAATTTAATGTTGTTTAGTGCCTATGCGGTACTGTTGTAAAATGCTGCTAAGTCTCTAATGAATAGCAGTAGGTAAAAAACAAAACGAAGGAAAAAAAAACCAACCCAACCATGAGCATTTGCTAGAAAACAGTTACTAGAAAAATACTGGAACCTTGGGATGGAAATAAGTGGAAGTTCCCTGTCAGGCAATCAGAAATTGCCCCAACCTTGTAGAAGTAGTGGAATTGGGAACAAGGATGGGTCAGGGTTCATCTTGGCTTGTGAGATTCTGAGAAGGCCACTTTATACTGTGCAATAAAAATAAATACTAGAAAAAAAGAAAATGTAAGCTATTTTGAGGGGCTGGTTTATCTCCCTACCTTTAGGTTTTGTTCCGCTTCTGTACATGTGCACTGCAATTTCGAGGATGTTCCCTGATATGGAATCTTGGGGTATAAGTAAAGAATTAGTATTTAATGCAAAGTAAGTTGCAGTGGCAATTAACGTGTCCATTTTTTAATAGCTACAATCACTAAATCAAAGATTCAAACACTGAGATAATTCCCCTGCTGGCATCTAAACTTTGGTCAAATACATAAACAAGGATCAAAAGAAACACTTTTTCAGCTGTTTAAAGTGATTTAAGAGGTGGAAACTTAGCCCAGAAGGGGTGGGAATGAGAAACAAAGATTTGTATGTGTGCACACCATGCACAGCCACAGACATGTTCATGTGTTCTAATATATGTGTCTATAGCACTCTCATGTCAAATATTTCTGTTCATTGTGTTTTCTTGTCATGAAGGTTAACTTTGAAACAAGTTTTGTGGAGAAAGAAATCCACTGTTTTCTATTTCTTTTCTTATTTTACTGTGTAGCATTGATAGGATGTAAGCTGTTCAACAACAGGAACAGAAATTATTTCTGTCTGCACTAGTGGTAAATAGTGTGGAATCCTATTATTACTTAGATGTTTTGTATGTACTACAGTAGTGAATGGTCTATTGTCTGGTAGAGGTCTACTGGAGGTACTTGATAGAGGGGTTTTTTGGGCTCCTAGACTACCTATAGAATTGTTTATTATTTTGCTCTGTTATTGGAAAATATCCCCACTGACTCAACAAATCTTTCTACAGTGCTTAAATTGAGAGAGATTTCTTGTGGTGTGGGTTTATTAAGAAAAAAGATGCTGGATTGTTAAAGGGAAATTATTCATGTAACTAACTGGTACCAGCAACTTTAAAACATCCCACGTGGTTACGCAGATACCAATCCAGTTAGGACAGGGTTAATTATGTTCTCTTGACTTCACCTCTCCATTTTCTTTTTGTGCTTTAGTCACACACTTGTTTTCAGATTTAAGTACCAAATTCATGCAGAAATGCAAAATCAAAAAGTAAACGTCCTCATATCTAACAAAGTCAGTTTTGTATTTGCTCTTTCCATTTTCTTCTCATATCACTGTGCTCTCTCCTTTTTCCTTCACTAGGCAGTCTCTCACTTAGGAAGATGAGTCCTTTGGAAGATCTGATCAACATGTTCCTATAATGTATGATATTGCTAATATTTCTGGTCTCTGACATCATTTCTTAACAACAGGAACATAAGAATGGTCTTTCCAAGTCAGACCACAGATCCATGTAGTTCAGTGTCTTTTTCCTGTAGTAGCACTGAGTAGATATGTATGGAGGAAAACAGGAAAAGAACAAAAGCATAATAATAATTTATTGATTTACTCTCCAGTATTTTCAACTTGAGACTTCTCTGGGATGGTATTTTTGTGGTAGTCTTCATAGTTTTTCATTCTACTAGCTTGTCTCCTCAGTTTTTGATGCAAGATCACCCAGGTAGCTGCTTTTATCATGATGAATGCCTCTTAACATAAGGATGGTGATACCGGTTCAGTACCACCACAGGCTTCTCTGTGCTGGTATTCTGTTTCCAGAAGGAATTATATGAACACACCAAAGAGCTAGAGCTGGTCAACTGTATATGCTTCTTCCCTAGCTAGGTACTCTTCAGTCTCTGACTGTTTTCAACTCAGATGAATTTCTGAGCCTAAAGTGGATTTATATTTAATAACTCCTATTGGATTGCTCTTCCAGATACTTGTCCAGCATCCATTTGTTTAACTACGTGCTTTCTGAAAAAGCATTTCCTTTTGTGTCCTGATACATTCACTTTACACTTTCTAATGCTTGTACAGAGAGAAGCGGCAAAAAAATGATCAGTTCATATTTGTTATTTCTGTATCATGTGGTTTTTTATAGACCACCATTATTTTGCCCTCCTTTGTTTCTTTCACAGAATTCTCATCCATTTTGTCATGTCCCATATAGAATCTGTTCCATGTCTTTCATCACCTCAGCTACTGTTCTGTAAACTTTCTTCAGTTCCACTATATCCTTTCTAAAATATGGCACAGTGTTCAAGAAGTAGGATTGTCAAGCATTTAATTAGGGAACGGCAATGTTTTTGTTTTCTATTCTTTCCCTAATAGTTCCTGACATTGATGTGCTTTTTTGACTGCTATAGAATTGTTTTCCTAGAGTTATCTATTACAACTTCACAATCCTTCTCTGCATAGCTTTTCCCCTGCATTACAGAATAGATTTGTCTGCATTATCCTCAACCTCCTGCAGACTATCTCATTCTTCCTACATGTGCCCATCCCTTTCTGCAGTAAAACTGGCTGAATGCTGAAACTCATTACTGCACAAGTAAAAAATAAAAGTAAAAAAATATTAATTGCAGGATGAACTTTACAAATTCCATGTGACTCAGGAAGTCTGAGATATTGTTTCAAGCAAACTGAAGTGAGAGAAAAAAATAAAATATTAAGATGCCTGAGCTGCTGAGGAAACCAGCATTCTTTCTTACATAAGCCTTGGTGCAAAGATGGGCAACAAGAAACTCTTGGAGAATCAGCTTAAGCCAGACTTACAGAGCTTCAAAGGAACGTACTCCAGGGCCACCAGGTCCCTCAGTCTGCAGTAGGCAGAAGGGGGGTCTTAGATATTGTCTCTAAATAGGGCTGATATGCTTTCTGGGCTTCCCACTCCACTGGAAGCCCTGACAAATTTGTCTTATTGCCAAGGATTTTGTGAAAAAAATAATGTCTTGTAAAATTCCTGACCAGTCTTATTATTCAGCCCACTAAGCATAAAATCAAATCTAGGAGGTGGCCATTAACTCTCAGGGAAGCCTGGCTTTGTTTTATTAAAAACAGCAAAAAGCAGTGGATATTTACACATGGACTGTAGCTGCTTCTGCAGCAAATCCTGGTATGGAAATGTGGCCAGTAGTCATTTCCAAGTACAGAAAGCATCATGACTGACTGCAGGACAGTAATATAATTTGACACTTAAAAATAATATCTCATTATAAAATCATAAGAATTGTCAATAGCAGCACAATGACTCACCAAGGCAGGTAACTCATTATCATGACCTGAATATAAATGAAGTAGGAATGGCTCTGTTGAAGAGGAAAGATTAAGGCATCCTCAGGGAGGAAAACTACCAGCAGCTAAGTTTGAGGAGGTCTATATAGAAACATTCATATTTTTAAATGTTAAGCTATTTTGTTATTTTGCATGCAATAATAAAGCCTAACCACAGGAAAGGCATGAATTTTGGACTCTGCCTTGTGTGTAGAGAACCCTGGGAAACATGCCTGCTCACACAGTGTTACTAATAATACGTAAATTATTAAAGCTGACAGATTTTTTATAGCTAATGCATGTGCTCTTTGCACTCTGCACTTTCTTCAGCTTGGACAATGAATAAACACCAATCAGGTTTTGTTTCTGCGGTTCATGTGCCAACACAATGCTGTTATTTGTGATCGTAGCACTGCAGGAAAATGTTAAAACATAAAGAAGAAAAGGTGGAAAACAGGCAAATAATCTCTTGGGTTTAAATTAAATTTTCTGTTGACAGTACATTCTTGTAATATTCCTTTCTTTAATGGAAAATACAAATATCTAAACAATGCAAAATTTAAATACGTGTCCAATGGCTTTGATAATCTCATCATTAATATTGACATTGCTCTTCATGACCTTTCTAATAAAGAAAAATTAAATTTTTCTTGTATGTAGGAAAAAGCCATATTTTTAAACTGAGATCTTAACCTCTAGAGAGATTTGTGAAGACAAGTGATTAAAAAAATGCTTTGCCTTTGTCTGAGCTCAGATAAAGGAAATTAGCAGATACAAAAATAATTTTATCAATAATTTCTATATCTTACTAAATTTTTGAATGCTTAAATCCTATTTATATGCACCATCAGTAAAACACAACTTTAAAATAAATTTTGAGCATGCAGTGTTCAGGCACTTTAACTTGCATTCTAAGGGTTAACTTTTTCTAGAACAATTAATAGACTAGCATTCAGGAGCTGGGCACTGATTTTAATGAAATCAGCTGGCTAGGATAAGTGCAAATTTGTAGAAATGCTAGGTAACTTAGAGTATGTAGAGCCAGACTTTGGCAGCTGTGGTCTAGAGAATTTGGTATAGTTTTCTATGATTTTTGTGTATCATATTTTGCTGAATATTTCTGGTTCTAGGAAGGCTATTGCCGATGCAAATAAAGTTGCAATGTATTCACACATGCTTTATCTATATGCATATACATACTTACTTTTAGGTTTGGTGCAGAAGGAAATGCCATAGATTTATTTTTGGACTATGGTCACAGGAGTTGCAATTGCTTCTGTGCACCGCAAGGTTTTCCTCAACAACTTTAGAACACGCCTTGTCCTCTAATTACTGTTTCTGCAAAAGATGGCCATGCTCAGAGTTTCTCTGACTGCTTTATTCCTTGTTACTCTCTGCCCACTTTTGGGGTATGAACAGCTATCAGTACGTGATTTTTCTCTCATATCCTGCCAAGGGAGGTCTCTACTGTGCACAGCAATGTGACGGCGATTTAAAAGAATCCTTCCCTGCAGGAAGCAATAACACTAGAAATGATTAAAACAAAACTAAAATGTCACCTTCAACTAATGAAATTCCATCATCAAGCAATACTGAGTTAACACTTCTGTGAGACCCTTTAAAACTCAGATTAAGAAGAGAAAATTAAACTTGAAATGAGAAGAAACAAAGCCAGCTCTCTTTTCCCTGGCAAGAGTTGAGTACAGTATGTTGATTATTCTCAGACAAGCTGATCTCACAGGCAGTGACCCCAACTCGGCACAAAGAACAGCTAGCAACATGGCTTTAGACGGCTGGCAATGTTATCTATTGTTCATCATCTTCAAAAATGAAATATCCATCTGTCTTGGAGCTAGCTGATCTGTAGCTTCACTCCTATGTCCCCTCATATGCGGGGAGACAGTTAAGGAACTGCCTTACTAGCTCAGCCTAGGGATTATTCTTATTCTCACCCATTTTCCCATCCCTGAGAGTGGGCAGTGCAGAGTGCTTCAGTGGAAAGTATAGGATTCCTGCACAGATGGCTGTTATAAAATAACCTGTGCGTAAGGGAGTTTTCTTTTAAATTCATCTAACTATATCTATATCAATGCCTGCTTGCAAGCACAGGGGTTTGTAGCTTTTTAATTCAGTAAAGTCGTGGTTTTAAGCCACTTCAAGGGATGTTCACAATACCAACAACCCTCCCCGGCCCCCCCCGTTCAAATCTCCGTGAGCCTCTGCCCCTGGTGGTACCTCTTAGTGGTGAATAGCAGAGACAGATCGCTTTTTTGGGGAGGGTGCCAGTGCTTGTAGAGGTTCCTTCGGTTTAGTGGAACGCAGATGTGAGAGCACAGCACTGGGGAACTGTTTCTGTGAGCTGCAGTGTTCCTGAATAAGGAGGTTTAAGTCTCCTATAGGGGCACTCCCGCATCACCTAATGCCGCTACCTTTGGCTGCGCAAAGACTGCCAAAAATATACATTTGAGACATTTAGGCTGAATCCTGAGGTTGGAAGCTTTCGCTGTTTTTAGGCTCAAGTAGGAATGGGAACTTAACTCAGCTAGTCCCTGCACACTCCAGCATTTCTCTCTCGGCAGCTCAGCTGCGTGTGAGAGTTTAGATGTAATTTTGCCTTGGGCACGGAGCCAGTCCCTGCAACGCTGAGAGAAGTGATAGTTCAGGGCTGCTCTTTTACTTCTTTTCATCACCGCTGAGTGTTGTTTTACTTTCCTCGTTTCGGAAAGAAACCGATCATCCAGCGTGTGGGCTGTCAGCAGCTCCCTCGCTCTCATTTTCTTTCTCCCGCAGTGCAGCCCGGCGGGCACTGCCAGCCAGCCACCGTGTCTCTGCACCCCGGCTCCTCTGCCCCTGGGGGGGCTGCCAGCCTCCTTTGCCTGCAGTGCATACCCACAAATCCCCCCCAAACCCCCCTGACGGACACAGCTGCCTGCAAGGAGAGGTTTTACCCTACTGGATCGGGTCGCACGACCACAAAGTCCAACGGTGACGTTTCAAATGAAGCTGAGAGCACCTAACAGTATAATTGGAGAATTGCATCTGGCCGAAGAAAAGAGTTTATCTTACTGGCTCTGCGTGCCTATAACTTGGAAGCACGGCTACTTCTATCATAGGGTATAGAGCCATGAGTCCCTTCTGTGTCTGGACTCGAACTTAGGAAGACTTCAGTAATAACGACAGACTGTCTTTAATTGGTCTGGTAAAAACCCATGTTGAAAGCCGGAGAGGACATGTGCAACTTAGACTCGGTGAAAAATGTCTTTTCTATCTGAATTTACAGGCAGGTTGGAATTGTCCTGGCCAAACTAACAAAACTCATTGAATTACACGCTGCTCACACTAGCACTTAACTGTGCTGTTAACGTTGTTTCATTATATTTTATTGCTGATTGCAAGGCCACTGATATGGAACACTGTGTGTTCAGATAAAGCTCCTCTGAAGCACCAATTTGTTGAAATAGTGGAACACTGATAAGGATGTACAAATTAAGATACCTTTAATGGGTTATAAAAGCACTGTCCATCTACAGCTGTTCTTAGAAACTGATAGTGATTTCCATGTTCTAGTGATCATGTAATTTTGAAAACAGTGATCTTTGCTGATCTTTATTGGCTGTGATAATTCTGATTGAATTATATATGCTGGTGGTGATAATAAGACTAAAATGTTCCGTGTTTAATGTAATTTGATTTTCAGGGTTTCAGAAGGACCAAAACCATGGGTGACAGATTTTTAGATGAAATCTTTGATGATGCGGAGTTTCAGGAGGTCGGCTTAGTGCGTGCTGAGTCTCAGCTGCAGTAAGCTGTACATCTTTGTTATGCTGCTGGATATCTTTTCAAACGAAACACTAAATACGGAACCCATAGTATTTTGTGGACGTAGGGATATCAATTATGTCATGAGAACTGTTTTTTAAAAAGGAACAGGTCTTCAACAAAGAAAGAGTTTCCAAGTGATTCAATCTTAGAAAAGTCAAGGTGGGTTTTAAATAGACCATACAGATCTTTGTTCCTTTGTTGGTAGACTTATTTCCCAATGCTGTTCAGTCCAAGGGGTGAACTAGAACTCAAAAATTTCTTCAGCTACTGTAATTAAAATACTGAGGTAGCAACTTTATTTTTAAAATGTGAATTTTTTTACTCACATAGGAAGATATATTTGCCAATTCCATGAGACACATTTGAAGGAGATTTTGATTGATTCTGGGGACTGGAATGGAATTCTCTCATGTTTGTGTCTGGCCGAATACAGACACCACTAATTAGGAGAATGCTCTTTTGCTTCACTGTGCAGAGATTAACTTCATTTCAGTGAAGGCAAAATCTTGGGTCCTGATTTAAAAATAGGTATTGCAGACATTCAACAGAGGAAAGCTCTTTGAAATGTCTCCTTGGGTACATGCACTTCCCTGCATTTGTGCTTAGTAGTAGAGCATAATTAGATTTCAAATTAATGGATCACGTGACTACCCTCAGACAAGGCTAGGCTAGGGTGAGTCAGTAGGCAAGTGTGTTAATTTCCTCTTTCGAGACCTTAATTCCGGTCCCTACCTCTTTTTTTTAAGCATGTGCGTCTGTGAAATATGTATGCTTTGTATGTTTATATGTACATGTAGTTATCTGTCAACTATCAACAGAATAGATGGTCGGTTGGGCTAACGTCCTTGGCAGGACAAAATAGCATTTGTAAATGTCATTATTTGTCGGAACTGCACACTGCAAACAAGTATCTGAGGAACTGGTCTTAGCAGCTTTAAGGCATGATTATTCTATGAAATAGAAAATGGTAACGAAGACACTCATCTTCCCATTTCATTACCTCTCCCCAGAAGCAATTCTGTTTCATTTGCACGGCACGATATTCAAGTTGTTGAATCCTAGTCTCTCAGGACTGTCTCAAAGGACTAGTAATGATTTCAGACCCTCTGCGTAAACATCCATTACAGACTATAATTCTGCACTTTCTCAGCTCCATCATTTTTCTTATTTCTATCTGGAATACGGCACTGGTAAGAACTTAAAAAGGGATGAGACTAAATTAAGGACAGAGGACATCACAACATGGTTCTCTTTCTAACTTAGAAATAAGTGATCTATATATTACTCAACTGAAGCCAATATAAAATGACTTTTAAAAGTCCAGGAAAATTACAATAAACGATGCAATAACAAGCCACAAAGAGTAGCTCTGGCTCAGACTCTCACAACTAGGTAGGTACCTTACTTCTACTTCAGGAATTAAGGATTTGATTATCATGAAGCGTGCTGGCTTCAGTCCTTTAAAGTCTCCAAGTATCTATCCTTACCTGTAACTGACCCACAAGAAAATACATATGAGTGAGGGAGGATGGGGATGTAGCTTTTAAGAGGGATGAAAAGAATAGAGATCTTGTAAAAATGGAGCAGGACTGCATTTCTTTTCTTCTAAAACCATATGGAGTATAATGAACCTCTTGTGGAAAGAAAGTGTTTTTCTAATTATTTTACTGGGGCCAGCATTTCCTCCTTAGAACCTAATTAAAAATGATTTCTTTTAGATAGTGGTTTGGGGTTATCTTGTAGGATGGATAAAACTCTCTTGTAAGGTCTGTAGAAATAAATTCTTTAGATTTTTATCCCTAGGCTCTGCAAAAAGTATTTCCAGTCTTCTGAATAGTTTATTATCATCAAAACCACTGTGTACATTTCAGTGTATTGCATAACAGGGTTATTGTTCAGTAAATTCTATTGGCAGTGGTTTTGGAAGGGGGGAGGAGGTGAAGGAAAAAAAAAAAGAATAAAAAGGAAACTTAAAAAGAAAATATGGCTTCTAATTACATTAAAATTATTTTTTTCTGGCAAGCCCTATGGTTTTTTGCATGGTGTACCTATTTACCTGTTAAGCTATAGATATATCAGATGGTCAAAGGAATACTTGGCCATAAATCAATGATTCTATTTAATTCATAGTTACAAAAGAGCATTTTGCATGTTTAGTTTTCTGGGGTGCAACCTGTGTTTTTTCTTACCACATGAGTCGAGGGCACTAAAAGCCAGATATGGCTGTAGTAAGTAACAGAGATGACCTGCTTTTTTTTTTTTTTTTTATCTGACCCTTTATTGAGAAACTTTATTGAGAAACACTTTATAACTCCATGATCCTGAGTCAGGAAGCTACTCTGCTGAGTTCCAAGATCAAATCGTCTTCAGATCAGACTGAGTAATGACCCCCCCAGCATCTTTCAGCAGCAGGGTGTAAATTTCTGATCTTCAGTATTGCAGCACAAAAGTTCTGCTACACGTATTACAGGAATAACTCCATTAGCTGTGTCACAAGACTATTTTCTTCACCCGAGAGTTGCAACTAATGGCAAATGTCGCACACACCACTCAGCTTTGCTGTGAGAGAACAAGTGATAGGGTAAATAATCCCTAAATGGCTTACAAAAGCCAAGTTTTAATTCTGTTTTTCCGTAACATGTTTCAGTTTAATCTCTTAAAGCCTTTTTGCAGTTTCCAGATTTTGCAGCCAGCTGCTTTGAGTAACAAGAAAAATTCTATTAGCTCATACTTGTCTTTGTATGAGTAAGAAAGGAATCAAACATCAAAGATTACGGGTACTGTTTTCTAATACAGTCCTGATAGTTTTATACACTTTGCTCTAACTCAGTTGAAGTGCTGTCAGGCTTCATTAAGATCAAACATTCAAGATAATGGAAGGCTGTGATCTTCTCCAATATACTTTGTTAACTTGCATTTAGATAGATCTGTAACTTTTAACAGAAAGGCAAGATTTCTGCATATTGCATAAGAGAATTTGATACTGGTAAGGGGTATGGCATTTGCCTGAAGGGACAAATGGCAAACAGCAATGTAATAGAAACACGTAGAAGCAATCATCCCAATTTCCCTTTTGAAATCCTCTTAATCACTTCACTGGTCAATGGTACATGAGTTATCCTTGAGTGAGCTGACTGGGCAAATAGTGGAGATAAAGAGATTAATTTGATTTCTACAGTTCAAAAAAAAAAGATCATTTAGGACGTGATCATGGAAGTAAACCTAAGGTGGATTTAAAAACTATTGAGAAGACAACACTGGTTGGGAAAAAAAAAAAAAGGCAAGCTTAAACTTGGGACCTTTGAGTACTGATCCTGAATTTGTTTGTTAATTACGGTATGGCTTTGGCAAGTCAAAATTCATTAGGAGAGGAGTAAAAATGGAATTTAAATACTTATACTCTGCACTCTTTAAAGTCTTCATTCCAGAGAGAAGACTCTCATGCATATCAAACACTGAATTCCTCATAACCGTCATCCGCACCTCCCTAGAAAACCTCCCTTTGTTTATTTCTTGTGGCAGAAATCCAATAGTCATTGTAAAGGACAGAGACACAAAAAGTTGTAGGGGATTTTTTTGACCCTGCTGTTGATTAAGTAGAAAAATTTTTTGAGACATACTGCATAAAATATGATCTTCTTAAGAATATAATGAACTACTTACCAGATAGATATTAAAAAACTAATCTTCGTTCTTGTTCATTAACAATGAAAAAAGAGAGGTGGTATCCTTTTTTGTTGTAATTGTTTTTCTTAAGTGTAAGTCCATTTGCCCTCATTTGTCTGTCACCAGCACTTGGATAAAAATGTAGGATCAGGAGTTTGAGAAACTATCTAAATGGATGCAGTGAGCTAGATCCTGTGCCAGTGAAGATACACTGATTTATACAGGCTGCGGATCTGGCCTGTGAATTTTATTTTTGACAGTAAACACTATTACAGCACAGTCAGGACTTTCTACAGGCATTCTTCATGCTATAGAGCACTGGCTCAGCATCCATAACTGTAATTTTGTGTTGAATGACCCGATCTTCATGCCCTGAATTGAAATGGAAACTTCCCATTAAAAGAACATTCCAAGATAGCAAAATTCAACATGTGTTTAAGAAAAGAGAACTTTTTTCTCAGGGGGATGAAGAGTCAGGTCACTTTAGTTCAAGTGTGAAGTCTGGAAATTTGAATTTTATTTGTGGTACTTATGATTGCATCACCACGTAATGGGCGGAGTGGCACATCCAACGACCTTCGTAAGGCACAAGGTCTTCACACGGCCACTCCCTGGGCTGGATTTGCTGGTTCATACTAATGTATGAGAGAAAGGAAAGACTGAATGCCCAAACTAATCAGTAGCAATCCCTTTGTGTCCAGCATAGACCTTGCATCCACGATATATAGAAAGAAATTAAGTGAAAGTGTTTTTGTTGCAAACGGAATCAGCCATTATTCCTTGCAGTCTGTAAGGAAGGTGCAGCAAACTTGTGTTCAAAATCCTTGAATCCATAGTCGGAGAATCAGAATTTCAAGAAGAGGACAGTAGTAGCACTATGCCAATTTTCAGATGTACTGTCTACTGTGTCTGCCTTGTCTGTTCAGCAATCACTAATGAAATTATTCCTCTCACTCTTTAGTATGTTCTTACTTTGCCTTTCAGTAAAAATGGGGAGATAAAGAACAGCAGTGAAGAGCAATTGAATATGGTCTAGTAAGTGCCTTTCTCACTTTTAAGTACTGCTTGTTAAATTTCATTTTGAAAAATGAAGCTGTATTTAGTATAAATCTGCGGGATCCTGGTGAGAAGAAAAGCACCCCAAACCATTAAAAGAAAAAATCTGTTCTTTTTGCTGCTGTATAATTTTGAAATGGCTTAGCAATTTGTACTATACTTAAGGAAAAAAAAAATTGCTGACAATTTGGACACCAGGCTGCAGGTAAATGAAATTTTAAAAGGAGGATTTAGTACTCTTTAAGAAGGAAAAATGAAGTTTCTGAATTCCTGGAAAATCTTTAATTAAATTGAAAGGTGTATTGCTATGCTACTTTTATACATTAAGGAGAAACTAGTAAGGCTGTTTTGCTGACTGCAGTATACTGCAGTCTTGCAGGTTACATTGCTGGGCTGCTTTGTGGAGCAGCAGCAAACTCTCCCCCCTTAAACAGCTGTAAAGAACTATGGTAAGATTTTAATACAGCTTTCCTCTCTTGTTCTTGTGGTTACCTATAGAGAGGACTTTAAATCCCAGTATTTGCCACTGAGGACTAATTTGTTACCTGTTTTAAGTAAGAAAAAAAGCAGCAGTTGCTGAAGGCAGTCTGAACAGGAGATACCGAATGTTTATAGATCCCACCAAATGATGGCTACTCTCCTGCAGTATTTGTCTTTGCTTTTAAGAAGAGGTAAGATAATTCATGGCTAACTCTTTCCTGAGTAATCTCTCATGGCCTGGCTCACTCCAGACAAATGTCAGGGATAAGAGAGACTGTCTAGCACATGCTTCTGCAAATACCGATAGATTATCTGTATGCATATGTTACTGTTGACTAAAGGATGTGGAGTACTGGTCTGCTTGTATTGGATGCCTAGCTCTCAGTCTGCCCTGAAAAAGATCTGTTGTATCTGCTGAACAAGACAGAGAGTTGCAAGAAGCTATTTTAGCAACTCCATAAAAGCAGATTGTTCTTCCAAGCTAATCCTACAGCAGTGCTCTAGTGCTGTTCTGACAGAAATACTGCTCTCTAACATGATACCAGTGAATGAGAAATCCACTCCACTTGGAGTCAAGCCTTCTTTTGAAAATGCACTTTCCAAAACAGTAGGGGAGTTTGCCCTAATTGTTGGAAGTCTTCAGTATTTCTTGATATTACGTGGTAAACTATAAAAAACCTGCTACATTTCTCTCCAGAAACAGCTAGATTTCAGTGGAGAGTAAGGTAATTCTGATATATATAGATATAGATATATATCATATCATATATATATATATATGTTGTTTGTCAATGTAGGATTTAAAGCTCACAGGGAAACTTCTAGATAAAAGTCAGTATATAACTGTAAGCTATTACCATCTATTAGTCAATGTAAAACCTCCTAAATCCCATGTACACCAGACATAACACATTATAAAGGTTGGAGATAAGGACGCCTCTTCATTCATTGTGGGGTATGTCTGCTAGTTTTATTTCATAGCTACCATTGCAACCCTATATTTCATGGTACTAAGAAATAAAAAAGAGAAACAGAAAGGAGATAATTTATTATTTAGAAAAAGGAAAGTTTATTTTTTAGAGAACTAAAACTGAATCCATTCTTAATGTATGATTACCATTCTTTCAACATTTCAGAGATCTTCTTTATTACACAGTTAAAACAAAAGCATTTATCTTACCTTTACCATTTGGCGCCTCTTTTATAAAAGCTGCATTTTCATAGCAATTGGCTATCTGAACCTTCTGATATTCCTCAAGAACAGATCAGTCTAGTTTAGAGGGTAACAAGGATCACAAACTTCAGCTGGAATAAAAATCATTCTAGTTTCATTGACTTGAATGGAGCAATGCCACTTTATCCCATCTGAGAGCTAGACTAAATTCAGCCAATTTCTGTAGAATTACAGAGAAAAAGGTTGCCTTCACACTTCTGGAATGGTAAGAATTATAAAGAAAAGAAGCCACAGGAATATGCTATGTATATAACTTTTTTTTCCCCTCAGAGCTATAGAGGAGCTCACATATAAAAAAAAAATTGTTTTTTTCTATCATCCCCTCCCTGACGGCAATAGCTTAGGTTTAGATCTATGGCTGCAGTATTAGAGGAAGTTCTTAAATCTATGCATGCTCCTTATCTCTGATACCCAGCAGCTCTCCTGTCTTCCATGAAAACCGCCTGAGATATATATCCCAGTCCAGAAATGAGGTCTAGTAAAGGAGAGCTCTGTGCTTCTGTGTGAAGAATGTGAGACATAACTCCCTGTTGTCTTTGCTGGTTCTAGCTGCTGCTATTACATCTTGTCACTTCCTGAGCTTTCTTCAGTATTGACCATATGGACAGCAATATGAGTAGAGAAATGAAGGTGTTTTTCCCAAGATGCTTGAACCCAGGTTTTAAAATCATTCTTGCAGAGTGAGGGCAGACATTGACAGCCAATTACTTGGTAATAGCTGCCATTAGGCATGCTTGCACAAGTGGATATAGCAAGAAATATCAGGCAAATAGCAAAATCTACTCTACAATTAATTATGTAATCTTCCAGACTAAATGGTCCACTGTGTAATGTAGGTCTGTAAGGCAGAGCAGTGCTGGGGATATATATGCTATACAGCGTTGGTATTTAAATGCAACATTAGCACTTACATTTGTCATTGTTCTTAGCAGCCCACAACCACATGGAAGTGGTGTGAAATACTCTGGTAAGAGAGTGCCTGATGATGCCAAAAGTCTTCATAGAATCATAGAATCATTTAGGTTGGAAAAGACCTTCAAGATCATCGAGTCCAACCATCATCCATGCCCACTAAACCATGTCCTGAAGTGCCTGTCTACGCGCTTTTTGAATACCTCCAGGGATGGTGACTCAACCACTTCCCTGGGCAGCCTGTTCCAATGTCTGACAACCCTCTCAGTAAAGAATTTTTTCCTAATATCCAACCTAAATCTCCCTTGCTGCAACTTGAGGCCATTTCCTCTCGTCCTATCTCCAGGCACCTGACAGAAGAGACCAGCACCCACCTCACTACAACCCCCTTTCAGGTAGTTGTAGAGAGCGATCAGGTCTCCCCTCAGCCTCCTCTTCTCCAGACTAAACAACGCCAGTTCCCTCAGCTGCTCCTCACAAGACTTGTGCTCCAGGCCCCTCACCAACTTGGTTGCCCTTCTCTGGACACGCTCCAGCACCTCAAGGTCTTTCCTGTAGGGAGGGACCCATCAGACACATACATCATGGGAGGGCTGTGTTATCAACGTATTTGTCCACTTGAAGTGCTTACATGGCCCCTTGCTAGTGACTGCCTGAAAATATTTAATGTACTTATCCTCATGCATCATTCTGGAGTAGAGAGTATAGATAAGGACCCAGGAAACAGTTCTCAGCCAGAGAGATCTGGCCACATTAGCACTTTTGTCATTCAACTATTTTTTGATGTGCTCAGCCTGAAGCAATAGTTAGAATTTAAAAATTCTTTTCTTAAAAATTTTTTCCTGATAGGAAACAAATAGTTTTTTTAGAAATACTGTTGAACTGTATTTTACAAGGTATATTAGGTATACCTATGCATGCATAAATGTATGCATTTGAATGCAAACTTCATTGGCTTCTTTGTGTTTTGATACTATCTTTAACTATATGACCAGATCATATTTTTCCCCTAGTAACTCTGTGTCTTTCAATGCACAAAATGAAAAAAGCCAACCTGAATTCAGTACTTGGGCTTCTATAAGTAATGTTCTCCTTTTTTTGTAACTATTTGTTACCATAAGGTATGACAGCTGCTTTAAAGCTGCATTGAGTGTGTCTGTACAACTTTCAGTGACTATACTATAGGTATATCCCTAGCATGGAACATTTCATCTGTAAATGGTTAGAATTTTACAAAGTTGTAAGAAACTGAAAACAGCCTTTCACAATGGCAGATGTTGGACATACTTAATAATGGGTGGTATCACTGCTGTCCGTGATAAATATATTTGTATTGCTTTACGAGTCAGCAGAGTAATGGAAAGCTTTACTGCAAACAGGCATATTTCTATCCTTGAATAACATCAGCTATCAAATTTATTCTACTTTGGACACATAATTTTCAAATTTGTTTTGAACCTTGGATTCACTCTCTTGCTACACGTTTTCAAAGTAACAGAGTAATTTCTTGGAATCTTTTAAGAATCTAATAATATCTTGACATTTTAAAATATTACATAACACATTTTGTAGTATGATTTCGCATACATGAACTCTGTCGTTTCAGCTGTCTCAGTTGCTACTTTTCCTTTTTATGTTATGTGACAGTTTTAATTAAATGAAAATTGAATTTCCATCTCCCTGAAAACTATCCTAAAAAAATGGGATCAAAGCCCTAGTGCTTACCTCAGCAATAATCCGTAGTTGGCTCTGTATAGCAAATTCTTATTGACATATGAGATGGAGTCCTGACTCCACTGAAATCAAAGTCAGAACTCCCATCGGTTTCTGTAGGAATCAACTTTTACCCATGATTTTCTCTCATGGATCTAGTTCAAAATGGAAGTCTGTGGTGGGCTCATGAATACAGGATACTGTATCAGCACTTCAGAGTCTGAAGAGCTGAACAAGCAGGCAGCACTGCTGATACTGGACATTGTATCCTGTTGGTTAACTTGACGGAGATAAACAGCACTTCAGTGAAAGTGATCATTTGCTAGAGAAGTATATGCCAGCTTTCCTGGATCTGATATGAATTTCATATTGATGTAATAATAAGTTGAATTTGGCCAGTGATTTCAATAAGCAAGCTATAAGCAGCCTATGTAGAGAAGCTATTCCATTGCATAAATGTATATTCATAAATTTTATAACTATGTCTACATGAAAATATGAAGTAATCTATTATTTTTCTCTATAAGACTTGTCGCAGTGTGAAGTTTCAGAGAGATAACGTCTTCTCTGTCTTTATCATTTATGATTCTTGGATCTTCGGTCATAGGCTTGCCAAGCTGGTGAAGAGGGCTTTAAACTAAAGTTGCCGGGGGAGGGGAACCTCAATCCATCCCGCTCCTACCAGTTTGATGCCAGTGCCAGCAATAGATGCCCAGAGCCTGGAGAGGGATCCCAGGTCAGCAGGAGAGCACCTGAAGAACAGCACTGAGGAATTCCAGCCACTCCAGCCAGTAAGTCGGCTTCATCGGGGCCCAACTTAAATGCCTCTGTGCAAACACACGTAGCGTGGGGAATAAACAGGAGGAGGTACAGATGCGCACACACCTGCAGGGCTGTGATCTTATTGGCATCACGGAGATGTGGAGGGATGGCTCCTATGAGGGATGGAAGGATACAGGCTCTTTAGGAAGGACGGGCAGGGAGGATGAGGAGGGGATGTCACCCTCCATGTCAGTGACCAGCTGGAGTGCATGGAGCTCCGCCTGGGGATGGATGAGGAGCCGACCGAGAGCTTATGGGTCAGGATTAAAGGGAGGGCAGGGACAGGTGACATTATAGTGGGGATGTGCTACAGGCCACCCGACCAGGAAGACCAAGCAGATGAGGCCCTTTATAGAAAGACAGGAGCAGCCTCATGTTCACAAAGCCTGGTCCTCATGGGGGACTTCAGCCACCCTGATATCTGTTGGAGGGATGACACGGCAGGACATAAGCAGTCCAGAAGGTTCCTGGAATGTATTGATGATAACGTCCTTCTTCAAGTGATAGAGGAGCCAACGAGGAGAGGTGCTATGCTGGATCTTGTTCTCACCAACAAGGAGGGACTGGTGGAGGAATGTGAAGCTCAAGGGCAGCGTTGGCTGCAGTGACCCAGAGATGGAGTTGAAGGTCCTTAGAGCAGCAAGGAGGGCGCACAGCAAGCTTACAATCCTGGGCTTCAGGAGACCCTCTTCAAGGATCTGCTTGGTAGAGTAGCATGGCATAAAGCCCTGGAGGGAAGAGGGGGCCCAAGAAAGCTGGTTAATATTCAAGAATCACCTCCTCCAAGCTCAGGAGCGATGCATCCCAACAAAAAAGAAGGCAAAAACTCCAGGAGGGCTGCATGGATGAACAAGGAGCTCTGCGACAAACTCAAACACAGAAAGGAAGCCTACAGAGGGTGGAAGCAGGGACAGGTAGCCTGGGAGGAATACAGAGAAATTGTCCGAGCAGCCGGGGATCAGGTTGGGTAAGCTAAAGGCCTGATAGAATGAAATCTAGCCAGGGACATCAAGGGCAACACAAAAAGCTTCCATAGGTGCGTCAGTGATAAAAGGAAGACTAGGGAAAATGTGGGCCCTCTGCGTATGGAAGGGGGAGACCTGGTTACCTAGGACATGGAGAAGACTCTGGTACCCAATGACTTTTTTGCCTCAGTTTTCACCAGCAAGTGCTCCAGCCACACCGCCCGAGACACGGAAGGCAAAGGCAGGGACTGGGAGAGAGAAGAACTGCCACACTGAAGGAGAAGATCAGGTTTGAGACCATCTAAAGAACCTGAAGGTGCACAAGTCCGTGGGACCTGATGAGAGGCATCTGTGAGTCCTGAGGGAACTGGCGGAAGAATTAGCTAAGCCACTATCCATCATATTTGAGAAGTCATGGCAGCCCAGGGAAGTTCCCACTGACTGGAAAAGGGGAAACATGACCCCCATTTCAAAAAGGGAAAAAAAGAAAACCCAAGGAACTACAGGCCAGTGGATTTCACCTCTGTGCCCGGCAAGATCATGGAGCAGATTGTTCTGGAAACTATGCTAAGGCACATGGAAAATAAGGACGTGATTGATGACAGCCAACATGGCTTCACTAAGGGCAAATCGTGCCTGACAAATTTGGTGGCCACCTATGACAGGGTTCCAGCATTGGCGAATAAGGGGAGAGCAACAGACGTCATCTACCTGGACTTGTGCAGAGCATCTGACACTGTCCTGCATGACATCCTTGTCTCTAAATTGGAGAGACATGGATCTGATGGATGGACCACTTGGTGGATAAGGAATTGACTGGATGGTCGCACTCAGAGAGTTGTGGTCAATAACTCGATGTCTGAGTGGAGACCGGTGACGAGTGGTGTTCCTCAGGGATCGGTATTGGGACCAGGACTGTTTAATACCTTTGTTGGTGACATGGACAGTGGGATTGAGTGCACCCTCAGCAAGTTTGCCGACAACACCGAGCTGTGTGGTGCGGTCGACACGCTGGATGGAAGGGATGCCATCCAGAGGGACCTGGACAGGCTTGAGAGGTGGGCCTGTGCGGACCTCATGAAGTTCAACAAGGCCAAATGCAGGATCCTGCACATGGTTTGGGGCAATCCCAAGCGCAAGTACAGGCTGGGTGATGAGTAGACTGAGAGCAGCCCTGCAAAGAAGGACTTGGGGGAATTAGTGGATGAAAAATTGAATATGAGCCAGCAGTGTGTGCTTGCAGCCCAGAAAGCCAATCACATTCTGGGCTGCATCAAGAGAAGCAGGACCAGCAGGTCAAGGGAGGTGATTCTACCCCTCTAATCAGCTCTCCTGAGACCCCACCTGGAGTATTGTGTTCGTCTGTGGGGTGTGCAACATAAGAAAGACATGGACCTGCTCGAGCAGGTCCAGAGTAGGGCCATAAAGATGATCAGAGGGCTGGAGCACCTTCCCTATAAGGACAGGCTGAGAGAGTTGAGGTTGTTCAGCCTGGAGAAGAGAAGGTTCTAGGGAGACCTTATAGCAGCCATCCGGTACCTGAAGGGAGCCTACAAGAAAGCTGGAGAGGGACTTTTTACAAGGGCATGTAGTCATAGGAGAAGGGATAATGGCTTTAAACTGAAAATGGGTAGATTTAGATTAGGTTTAAGAAAGTTCTTTACTGTGAGGGTGGTGAGGCACTGGAACAGGTTGCCCAGAGAAGCTGTAGATGCTCTATCCCTGACAGTGTTCAAGGCCAGGTTGGATGGGGCTTGGAGCAACCTGGTCTAGTGGAAGGTGTCCCTGCCCATGGCAGGGGGGTTGGAACTAGATGATCTTTAAGGTCCCTTCCAACCCAAACCATTCTAGGATTCTATGATTCTACGATTTATGGATAGTCTGGACAGAAAGAGAATAACTCATATAATTTGCCACTTTCTCACAAACTCCTTTGGAGCCTTTGATTTTCACCAAGCTGCATTGAAAGCTTTCTTTTTTAATGATAACTTTTCCAGGCACATATACATTATCAGTTCTTGAATCAGTCCATATATTCTGCAAAGATATGCACTATGTTTTGGATACCTCAGAAAAACATGATACTGGATTGTGCTAGTGCCTTATTTCAGCACATGTAGAAACAAAATGTGCATTATTAATGAGTTACTTCAGAATTAATTTAGCTTTTGAATAAAATGAAAAGTGGTTAAAGTAAAAATACAGAATTATTTTTGTTTGCAGTGTTCAAAGTAGATGACACGGTTATAAAATTTGACTTAGTTAAATTTCTTTGGTTTTGCTTCCAGTCTTGACTAAGCTGTCAAGGGAAAGGATGGTTTTTACCTGTGAGGGTAAAATTCATATGTAGTCTTATATGTACTTGTATGACCCTATGACTATGCTTTATACAAACATATTTGGGGGTTAATGCACTTATTATTGGAATTTAGTAATTAAAACATTAGCAATTAGTCACTTCAGAGTGAAACTGGTGCATGCCAGCTTTCAAAAGTACTCTGGTACATGAAACATCATCAGTCCTTTACTAGGTCAGAAACAGATGTCTGTGGCAGAAGGACTGACACACTTGAGAGTATATGGTAATAGCAAATGGGAAAGGTGGAGTTCATATTATCCTGGACTGGTGCAATGGTGCCAGAAAATACTTTGCCTAGTTGTATGTGAAACAGTTATAAACCTCTTGACTATTACCCTCTTCCCCTTCCTTCTTCGGCTAGTGACGATAGTGTCCTGAATGTGAACTGTTGTACTTTTTCAAGTGATTTGCATCTTCCTAGTTGGATAGCCCCAAATGATAATGAATTTGAAACATCACATTTTGCCACTTGTACAGTTCTGTGGTAGGAATTTTCTTTCAGGTTGTTCTAAGCATTTATAGTTAAAAATCACTTCAGGGCTTGCCAAGACCCTGTCTGACATGAGGCTTATATAAAAGCTTTCCTGTGGGCAAGGATCAGAAGATCATAGCACACATACTGGAAAGCCTTGCCAAGAGGAAGCTTCGAGAACAGTTTACAGGGAAAAGGTGACAGTAGGTTCCCAGGAGTCCCTGCCCATTCCCACTGCAGGAGGGATTGGGCTGGGTCCCAGGTGATCCACACCAGCATCTGTGGCCTGTTCTTTGGGTAGAATTGAGGAACACTTCTCATGAGATGTCCAATGAGTTTCAAGAAGGAATAGCATAGCAAACATCATAAATCGTCATTTCAAACTTGCAATGTATTTCTTTAGACTTGCCAGCTATAGTGTCAACAGCTTGTGGCAGATACTTCATAATACAGACCAAACTAGACAGCATCTGAATACAGTCCTGTAGGAGAAGGAATGAAAGAAAGGGTACGCAGGTGAAATGACCCAATTAGGGTATTTAATGCGTTTCTGGAAGGTGTGCAAATACTATGATAAGAAGAGTAATGCAGGAATCTGTAGAATAGGACAGAACATCTTCTAATATTTAATCAAACTGAGTTTTAAATGTCATGGCATGTTGGTCTTCTAATTTAATATGTAGATAAAGTTCACATTCTGGTGGAAATGCGATTCAGGAGTTCTGGGTCCCTGTACTGCCTCTGCTGCTGACACCTTTCATTATAGTATATCCACTTGGACTCTTGCGGACTGCTGTGAGCAAGATTCATCCATGCTCCGCGTGGATGCAGACTCTGTCTTTGTGCTCTTAGGGCCAGGCTGGAGCAGCACTGGGAGGCACATTAGCCTGGGGTCAGCAAAAAGCTAACGGTTGCTACATGGCTATTATGGCTACTTGGAGCAACACGCATTGCATCTGGTCAGCGTGGAGTGTGAAGCTCATGTTTGCAAAGCATCATGTAGACACATGCGAAATTTTGCCAGCTGATTTAATCCATTCTTCAGCCATAAACTACCGTAATATTATCTATCTTCTTTCCAGAGGCCTTGTGAGGATGTGTTTATGTTTGAGGTCTTATTAAGGTGATCCAATCAAGGATGGGTCATTGCCAAAACTCCCATTGTATGCAAAGGGCCCTGGGGCCCCTGCGTTCACGCAGCTCCCAACAGCAAAAGTCTCAGGTCAAAGTTTGTTGTTCAGAACCAGGAAAATACTTGTAAGTAGTTGTTATAGTCCCTCTGAGTCATCACATAGTTTCACTCTTCATTTTATTTCACTAGCTGCCTCCTAAATTGGATCGAAACATTTTCCCAATTGTAATATTTAAAGGTGTACAAATACTGTATGCAAGAGCACCTGTGACCTATTCATTGCCCAGCAGTGATAGATCTGGTAATAATGTGCTTGCTATTCTGGCTGTGCTGCACTTTGGTAACACCTAGGGTTTAATTGAAATACACCCTGACCTTGGTTTTGTTCATGAGGCATAGAGTGGACATAATTGCTAGGAATCTACTGAGGGATATTACAGCAAAATGTCATATTACTAATTTTGGCTCCTCACACCCTTTTGAAAAAAAAAAAAAAAAATCACAAATCTCAGTAAACAACAGTGTGCTGCAGTTTCATAGAAGTCCTAAAACAAGTAATTTTCCAAAAAATTAACTTCTTATATTTCTCTGTACCTATTTTTTCTCTCAAAACACTATCGCAGTATGATAATTGCATTGCCCCTAACAGTTTCATATTCCTTCATAATTAAATAAACAGCTTGTAAATTGCAGACCACAAAATGCCTGTGTTCCACTCTTACCTTAAGGGGTTTCCATAGTTACCAAGGACAAGAAGTTTAACTATCATTTGCCAGAGTTGAGGCTATTTACAGCCTTAACTTTTTATCTCATGTCTCTTTGTCTCTTTGTTTATTAACACAATGAGGGAGTAATTTGGACTCAGTTAGCCACTACAGATGCAGTGATGCAAAATGGACTCCCTAAAGTTACCAAGGTTATGAAATACCTATCAAGCACTTCTCCAACTCGACATCAAATAATTCAGACCTTAAAAAAGGAAAACACCTTTCTTGACACAGCATTACATCATGATAGTATTTAAGCAGGTACCTATTTTAATTCATATCCCCAAAAACATTTGTGCAGATTTTGCGTGGCTGCTTTAATATAATTCCCTTTCATCCCTCAGTCTCCTCTGTTTTACATATTACAAAATGCATTTGGAAAAACTGCACTTGTTAAGGCACAAACTTGATTTTTTTTATGCCACTGAAATGGACAATCCTCTGATTTGCTAATCTCAAAATAATCTTAAAATCTTTCTAAATTACTTCAAATTTTACCAGAGTGTCTCTGTTGCCAAAGTACAGAAACTACTACGGATCCACAACTGCATTATATATTCATCAAACTAAAATATTTCTGTCCTCTAGTTTATATTATCTACTGAGGTCAAGAGCTCAGCAAGGCTCAAAGGATGATTTGCATGGGTAACAAGAATATTCAGCATTATCATATTCAGTAGACAAATGCACATATTGTAATTTAGGAAAGGATGTTTTGGGCTTTAAAAACTAGACTCCAATTTTCTAAGATTAGGATGAAACTTTCGTAAGGGCAAGTATATACTGTAATTGCCAATTTTTTTTTTTGTTGCTCTTCATTGTACTGACTATATTTGTATATTCATACTTAGACTGTGGTGTTCTGATCTGACATTTTCTACATCTGTTTTTATAGTTTGTGAGTAGGGAGAAAATTTTGGAAGGAATCAGGGCTAACATCTTGGTTTCCATCAGCCTTGCACTTTTTTTGTCTTTGCGTCTTTTGAAAGACACAATATTTTAATATTTCATATACTTAACCTGCAGATTTTTTCCTGCTAATTTGAAATTTTGTAGTATGTTGTTGCAAAGGATGTTAATTTATACAGTTTAATGCTTCCATGTAAAAAATTTTATAATGGTCTACCAGACCAAAACTACTTTGTTTGAAATGAAGTATCACTGTAGTACCTTTAAACAGATGTTATCTTAAATCACTACTAGTCTGCTAAAACCAAAGTAATGCTACAGTGTTTCAAAATCATGACCCCACTGTGACAGGAGTCAAAATTACATTGTTTTGGAGCAGTGCTTTAGAACATTATATAATTTTTTATTAAGGGTTGTTTTTGTACTAATTTTGTTGTTGTTCACAGATGCTTTCTGAATGGGGATCTGTGATTTCACTTTGATAGTAAACCAAAAAGGGATTAAGAAAGCATCCTTTCAATAGTTATAGATATACTGCAGTTTAATTGTTGCTCACTGAGGTATTTGTGGCGTAAGATAGTGAAATCCTGAAGGTGCTTGTCTGACTTCCCCTTCTATCATGGTTGGCACATGAGATGTAGTGACATGCTGCTGTAATTAAAAGAATTTTGTTATCAGGGCTATTGTAAAATGTCTTCTGTACAGTAGCCTGTTTCTCCCTGCATAAATATCTGTCCAGAAAAATATAGAAGATGAAACAAACAAAAAAGGTTCAGAGAAACTGTGTTTTATCAACTGAATTAGTGAAGTGAGAAGAGCAAAATGGGACTTGAATAACCCAAGGGATCAGTGATGAGGTAGAAAAGCTTTTTACCTTTATGTAATTGGTTTGAATCGAGCCCAAGTCAATACAGAACAAAAGTTCCTAATGTCTACATGGGGTCTCAAGAAAATGAATCCAAATTAACTTTGAAAAGGGACTAGCTAAACTACATTATGTTCTTTTATGGACACTCTTAATTGAAATTACTGTGGCCTTGATTCAATTTAACTTAAATTAAATTCTAAATAAGAGTGTCCACACAAAGATTTAATGCAATATAATTAACCCACTTTAAAAGTTAATTCCAATTAAATTTCTAGAATGTTTCTGGGTGGACTAGTACCAAGCTGTATTGTGGTGGCTTTTATGAAAGAATTTAAGTTAGTTCATCATGAATGCTTCATAAATTGCTCCTCTTCATACCACTATGAGCAGTCTGAACAGAGATTAGGACTGTTTTGTCCTCTTCACTCTTTGGGTGACATCCAGGGAAAGGTCAGTAAAGAAGTCAAATAATTCCTCTTAATAAAAATAAGTATGTCCTAAAGAAATATCCATTACATAGTCTGATGTTTCTTATGATTTTCCTGTAAAATTAGCAAATGTTATGAGTTGTACTGAGGATACAAAGTGCAAACGATGCTTAGAAGTAAAAGAATATTTATAAATAAAGGGACATACCAGACTGATTTAGCTTAAAACACTGTGAAAACTCTTAATTTCCAGCTAAAATGCAAGTATTTTTGCCTGGACCATCACGCACTAAAATTCTCATTTTTAAAATGTCTCTTTCATGTTCATTTCTGTTACCTGAAGTTAAGGAGAAAATTTTAAACCTTAGAAAGACATGAGAGAGGAAACATGAAATCAGGCTGGAAAATGAGGGGTGTGAAATAAAGCTGTTTTCTGTATAACAAAATGAAAGAAAAGAAGAAAAAGGCAGACTGGGTCAAACTCATCCTTGATTGAACTCCCCTGAAATCAATGGTGATTCAGGAGGATTGAATGTGTCCAATCACATTTAGGTCTTTGAGGTCAGTGTCTTAGTGATTCAGCTGAGTCTTAAAAGGCTTGCAGAAGAGAACTGGGAAGTATCTGTGGTACAGCAATATCCACTCTGCCTCCTACACTTACACGCTTCAAGGGGCCATAGAAAATCCTGACTGTGTCCCAGAGCGAAATGGTGAAACATGCAAAGAGGAGAATAATTTGCATTGTGAGTTTTTTGATTTATCTGGTCTCATGAGTAATCAGTTTGCATTGCAGGGCTGCCTATCTAGCCCTCTTTGGCCTCTGCTGTACTTAACTAAAAATAAAATAAAACCCAAATAGATAAAAGCTGCTGGGCTTTGAAACCTCCCAGGTTTTTAGGCATTATTGCAATAGCTCCCTAAACTGTTGTTGAGACTTTTAAAGTCCTATAGCAGTGAAAAGGGAAAACTGATTTTTAAGAATGGAGGAAAAGATACACAGCTATATAGCTGCGGTGATGGGTTTTCACTGTAAAACTGTCTGTTTGAAAAAACCCAAACACCTTAGACAGGAGCCAATCTGTGAGAAAAAAAAAAAGATGAGGAAGAGAAAGATGTGAGATCTACTGTAACCCAGTTTCCCGATTTTGCATGATGGCTATTGTGAAGCTCGATTAAGGACGTAGCATGTGTTCCTTTGTGGGTAGCAAAGACATTCAATGGAGAAGACGACTGGTGTCATTGTACTGGATATATGGGCAGGGAACAGCACGCAGAGTGTTTGTACTTCTCTTGAACCAAAAGCTCTGGTCCTTGGGGGTTCAGCCAGGTGGAAAGGAATTTCAGGACAGAAGAGGCAGGGACGGGAGCAGGAAGGTACGGCGAGTGAATCCCCAGCAACGTGGTTCCATCAGCCCAACCCCTGCCAGCCGTATGGGGACGCGCATCGGAGGCTGCGGGAGCATTTGCAGAGCAGATGTCGGTAGAGGATTTCTGACCCCGGCGGAGCTCCCTGCCCACAGTTTGGTCTCTGTTCGGGGACGAGGGTTTACCCTCGTGTGTTTCAGTATTTTGCGGAGTTAAAACATATTGTGAGCTTGTCTCCTGGTATCTACACTGAAGTTCCCTTGGCTTCCTCTGCTGGTGTTGCTGCCAAAAGGGGATCAGTCTCAGGCCCTGAGAGTGTTCACAGTTCCTGAAAAGAGAGTCAAAAGAGTCACTTCTGCATAAGGTCATCCTGGGATTTAGACCTATTTTTATTGCTGTCCTCAGTGCTCTCTTCCATACAGAAACTATTTTCAATTCTCCGATGCTGCTACTACTGGAAGAGACTTCCCAGCATAATTAGCTGCTTGACGCACCTAGCTCCTCTTCATATGTTTGGAAATCTGCCATTTAATTTGCAAATGTAGAGTGGCTTGTTTACTAAAAAATGCAGATATCTTTGCAAAGGGCTTTTCCTCTCAAAAACCTCTTGAAAAGGGTGTGATGTACAGCATACCTAACTGTGCTATATAAAGTGAAGCAAAGGTGCGTTTTCTGAATGCATCCACGTATTTGTCGACTTGAAAAAAGTTGTAAAAAGTGATCTGAATGCCCCTCATCCCAAAGTTTTCCCCACATGGCTGAGGGAGAGTTGTGATGATTTAATTGTGCTTTAGTTGAGATTTAACTGTGATGTCCTTGTGATGATTTAATCACCTGATAAATGCTGTCTATATTTTCAGTGCAGTGACATATAGCGTGACAGCTCATTTTTTTAATGGCAGATGTACAGCACCAACCAAAGTGTGTTAGATCGTGCTGTATCACAAACCATATACTGGGATAAAGCCACGGCCTTTGCACTGCACCGCTCCACTGCTGAGATAGTTAATCACAGACTCACAGACTAGACAGAAAGCTAAGTATGAGTTGCCACCAGCAACTAAATTGCTAGTGATCCAGCTAAGGGTCAGTGGAGCTTGGGAAAATATCTTCGCCACCTGCCATACCTCATTAGGTGGATCTTTGGGAATGGTGTAGAAGTTCTCTTTTGTAATCAAAGCCCACCATTACAGGAGAATCCTTCAGAGATCAGAGTGAGTATAGTCACTTTCTCCTGGTAAAATAACGGAGAGATCAAAGTACATCAGGCCTAAGACCTAATTACAAAAAAAATAGAAAAACGAATTGTGGGTTCCATTACAATGCCCATAAGGAAGACATCTCTGCATACACGTTTGGCAGAGTTACCTTTCAATAGCATAACTACTGCATCCTTCAAGCTGTCCCTAAGGAGAGCTGCACTGTGCATATCTGCAGAGGTAGAGTAGCTTTGTCATTCCTTGCTTCGTCTTCTGCATTGGATCTGAAGAGGGCAATGCTTTTTGCTCAAAGGAAAATGTGTAGTACATCGAGACTAAGTATCGGATAACCTATAGAGAGGAGAACATGCATATCAAACGTCAATTTGAAAAAAGGTGTTTGAGTTCTGTGGAAATAGAACACAAAACAAATAACTCTCCATATATGTATATGTATGTCTCCATGGCCATGAAGAGAATATACATTACTGTACTAAAATGGCAGATGGTATATGCTTTGGTAATTAGGGCAATGCCACAGACAGGCTTAAGGTCATGTTTGGAAACACATTTAATAATTGTATGGTGTCTGGGGAGCTGACAATGAAGTAAGGAAATTCTTTGCATTTTAAACTACATTTTAAATCTATACAGCAGAGGGCACTAGTGTTATTGAATTGACCATAGAGTTGATATTTTGGTACTAGAAAAATGAAGGGGGAAAAAAAATCGCTTAGAAGAAAAAGAGGTGTCAACAAAGACTAAAGAAGCTGGTTGATGGTCTGTGTTCCATGTGTGGATTTATAAAGCTAAACCTTCATGTGTCTCTAGCATAATAGCCAGATATTGAATAGCAAATTACTCTAGTACAGAGTTCCAGATGGGTCTTTATGTAAAGCCCATTAAAATATTTCCATAATGTTCTTCAAGGCTTTAAATGAATTTTCCATTGTGGTTTTGTGTGGGCTAATTTTTTTCCAGGGTATTTCCAGGGTATTTATGATTTTAAATTACCCTGATGTGAAACGACTGCACTAAGACTTCCTGAATACTTAAGCTCTGAACTATGGAAAACCACCAGTATAAAAGAGAGGACCTTTTTAATACATTCCTACTGCCACTAGGAATCTCACTGCAGTATGTTAGCCTCACACAAGGCTCACCAGTTGGAAGTGTGCGTTTGCAAGTCACTGCCTAGCATATTTTCTGCTGGTCATGGTGGCTTTTTTGAATCATCAGCTCCCCTATACTTTAGCAGCACCAAGCACAGTTAGTGTGATCTCATGCTACATACTGCATTTTGCTTCCTGTGTTACCAGAGATGAGGGAAATAAGTTTAGTAGTGTAAATAAATCCAGAGTTAAATCAAATGGTGGCTACAAAAGCTAAGGTTTGCTCTTGCTACCTTTCAGAAAACATTCCAGAGGAATGGCAATATAGATCTTCTATACTTACATATTAAACAAAATACAGCTTAGACATAGAAAAATCAACCACACCAACACATGAAAACGTATCTAGAACTTTCCATCTACATCTCACAAAATGGTGATCCTGTCTTCAAAATTATACACTCAGAGCAGCTAATAAGTAGTCAGTGACCAAGCTGGTATTTGAAGTATACACAGATTTGAATTTTGCAGAAACCTGAGGGCTGCAGAATTTCCTGAGAGTCTTTGACAGGTCATAGTTCTGAGGCATATGTTTGATTGAGACATCCCTAGCACAGGACAGGGGAAAAAGGTAAACGTAAAAGCCTTGGGCAATTTTGGCCTTCAGCACAAGGAAAGAGCTGTTCTATGTGACTGATTCATTGTTTGAGTCAATAACCAAAAATGGGATGAATATAGGGAATTTATTTTAAGAAGAAAAGCAAAAATATTTCTTTTTGCAACTGAAACATGGAAACATTTTGGTTTGGGTTGAACAATTTTTGCTAATCAGTCTCATAACTGGATAATTTATTTGTTATAATGAAGTAATGTATTCAAGTAAAATGTTTTTATCTTTTTTTTCTTACCCATGGAGCATATGTGTATTGATGGAAAGGGAAGATTTGCTGGATAAGGGAGTAGGTGAAGGGAGTGGTGGTTCCAGTGAAGACAATAACATTGTACCAGTGCAACGGTAAAATAATTGGTTTGGTGTGTTTCTGTAATCTGTTTTATTACTTGTTAATGGAATTCATTATTCAGTCCAAGTCCTTAGGGGTTAAGTTTTAGAAGAATTTAAAAAATGAGAAAAGAAAGGAAAGACAAATCTACTGAATAAAAAAAAACAACTAGTGACAAACAAAAATGCTAATACAATCACATTAACTATCACAGAAGATGGTTAATTACTATTCAACAGCAAAATCCATGGATCACAGATATCTCCATCTCTCTACAGAGTTTCTCCATATATTGTGTTCAGCACCTCTGAAGAGTAAGCCTGCAGTAAAAAGGAAGGTGTATACAGCAGCCACCTCTCATCTAGTCTAGCACAGTATCCTAAACCCATGGAGCCGATGTTCCGAAGTACAGCTGTCGGCAGAGGGAAGGGATGGAGAGGTGGGAGCAGGAACATCTAACACTACAGCCACAGGGTTCTCCAGTCCTATGACAGTAGTGTAAGCCACAGAGAGAGAAGTTGAGTGACTTGCTCAAGGTTGCAAAACACATTAGTGTCATGAATCTTTCATAACGAGAATGATGTTTTATAAATAGCACTTACAGAGCAGATCAAAACCACAGATACAGCCCAGATTTTCCAATTCCCATTCACAGGTTTTTAACCATTATATTGGCTTTCTCTGCAGTAAATTATTAAAAGTGAGATGAGAACACTTGCTAGCTCTGAACCATTATAACAAGTTTAAAAAAAAATGCAGAAATGAATTCTCAAAAACACATTGTCTGAATATATAATTAGAAAAAAAGTCTTTCGTTAAATGAATTGCTGTGAAATGCAAGTTCATCTACTTTTTCCTGGTGTGTTTTTTTTAAAGCAAGATAGGGGTTTTTTTACACAAAATAAAACAATTCAGAGCCTGGAGTGGAAAACCGTTGCCTTATAGTATTTTGTTTTACTGAATACATGTATTATGCATCTGGGTGCTGTAGGTTATAAATATGCTTTAAGCTTGCTGTAATTTATAAGACTTCACTTTTGGCTGATTTATAGAAAATTTCATTAACCTCTACAACAGAGGGACCTTGCACTGAGCAGCAGATTGAAAATGAACTGAGGGCTGGGGGCTTTAAGAACTACCACAAATGAATCAGTACCGAAATTCTTAAAATGGTAATGATCATTTATAGTATAAAGGTCTTTTTTCCCCTTACAGTAAGATCTCTAGGGTTTTTTTAAAGGTGCCAATGAAAC
>NC_134176.1:50137410-50281538 GCF_964188355.1 Buteo buteo | reverse complement strand
ACATAATGGTTACCTACAACTCACGAAGTGACAGATGACCTGGAAGACCTCTACATAGGAAAAATAGATCCTAAAAAGTCTTTTTCACACTCTGGGGTGTAACTACCCTGCCTCGGGAGTTTCACAGCAGTTTTGAAGGGATTAAAGCAAAGAACAGCCTCCATAACTAAGCCAGCTAAAAGTTTAATTAAATACAATTGCTTGCTGTGCTTCCCTTCCCCAAACAGCCTCATGCATATTCATCACTGTAATTACAGCAGTAAAAAACTCCACAACTAATTATGCCACACTTCTCATCTTCTATATGCCTGGAATTTTTTACATAATTACTACTGAAATTAATTGCAAGTTAGTTAATTTTGCACTTTGTCATTTCAAGCTTAATTGAAAATTAAAATTTTTCAAACCAAGTCATTCTTGTAAGCACGGTGCTTTTACCTCAGATGGTGCCATACACCAAAATGTTCTTTTAATTGCTTTTAGTAATGTAGCAGAGTCCTGGTAATGTAGCATAGAGGAGTACTGTAAAATTTATCATATAAAATAAGAGAGTGTTGCCCTAATACACATTTACTATATGCTTTTTAGTTTTACACTCTTCAGAGAATATTCAACCTGCCTGCTGCCACTTGGCATCTCATGCAGTACATTAGCACGTCATCCCCTGAGACACGGGCTACTCCATCAGTGCCACAGTTAGTTTAGATCAAGCTCAAACCTGGAATTTTCTTTGGCTGTGGTTCAAACATCGTGCCTGGTATTTCAAGGGTCACTAATGATTTTGCTTGTCCAGTTCTAGGATGGATTTTGAAAAAAGTAACAAATGTTTCCTCCCTTGAGAGGTGGGGGAAGAGGAAGAATCAAATAGGAAAGCCAAATTTTGACTCAGCCTCGAAAAATAATTGCCCGGGAGTACACGCTGTGCATGGCAAACTTTTAAATCAACAGGTCAAAGTCTTTCAGAGCTATAAGCAAGCATTTAACAGGGTCTCCTCATTTGCTAGGGTAGTCCACTTCAATTGTACACATGGTGTTTTATTGATATGGGATATGCCTTTTATGAAGGCCACTGTACAACGTAAAATCTTGCTGTCTACTAAAAAGCATCTAAATTCCATGCTGTGACAGCAGATGCAAGATGCAGAAGCCCTGGATGGGGGCCCCAGCAATTTCCAGAATGCAACTGGCACTCAAACAGGACCAGCAACATGTCTTGGCAAACCAGAGGACATTTCAGAGGCACATATCACATAACCCCATGTAAATCAATCAACTATTAAGGTTATTTTCATTTAAACTTATAATACTGGCAATATTAGCTTTTTGGACCATTGAAATAATTCATTACTGTTTAAACCAAAACAACAAAGTCAACTCACCTGTATTTCAAACACCTTTTCTAGCTTAACTCTGAAGTTTCAATCTTGCTGGGTTTAATTAAATTTCAGTTTTTTCATCTGTCAAGAAATCTTGCAAATGTCTAATCAGCTAGTAGATTTTCAAAAGGACAAGAGAAGTTTGCAAACAGAGCACTTGTTCCTTACTCCTCCACAGTCTCTATAAGCCACTTCCCTAACTCAATGGGTAAATTTTCTCTTATAATCTTCCAAGGCTTCCCTACAAGAACCAGAGTGAGTGAGTGGCAACAACGCAAGGTGGACAGTTTATAGGCTGACTCCTTCAGAAAGCAAGTTCTTCTGAAAAGTGTGGCTTTTACTTAGAAACCAGCTCATGAGCAAGACGTCACTACCTAAAGGGAATAAACCAAGTTCATCCATTCTGCAATTCTGCAAAAATTCCTGTTGCCCACAACAAAGACCCCCAGCACAGGCTATCCTGCCAGGAAGGGAATCGTTACTGCTAACTTTTCTTCCAGCTCTCTACAGTGAAGACTAGTGTCCTCAAAAAGCAAAAGGCTGAAGAGGAACACCTCAGACAGTACAACGTCAGTAAACCAGCTTCCAAAAGACTGGTAAGGACAACTACATCTGAATGTGTCCAGAATGTTTCAAAATCTTGTCACAACAAAAATCAGATCCCAGACACTTAATCCCATCATCCGTGTTGGAAACTGCTTATTAGAGCACGTGACAATAGTGCTAAAGGCTTGAGCAATACAAAGCTGTACAGCAGACCACAGGGTTAAAGCTGTCTTGGCCCTCGACTACAGTAAGAGACAGAAAGGGACTTTCATCAGGTCAGGAGGAGGTGTACATCATAATCACCAGAGTAGCTATTACAAGGAAGGGGGAAACTTAACAGCAAAGAGGAATTCCTCATTTCAAAACTCCTGAGTGAAGAGCCAATAGTGAGTTCCCAGGGTGGATGGGGACTAATTAAAAAGGTAATTAAGAAGAAAAAGCACTGAAAGTCAAGAGCCCAAGAATGCCAGAAAAGCACTTTCAGTAAGTGTCGTAAGGACCTATGATTAGTGATCCCTTACCAGTAAAGCAAATGAATACAGTATTTGTTCTATCTCAGTAGTCTAAGAGCTGTTGAATCTGTGAGCCACGTGTGTATTATTAACTAGGAGATTCTGAACAAACTAGACTGGCACACTGTCAGAAAGCAATGATTTCTGGTGTACAGATAATTTGCAATTCAGTGGGGAAAAATCCCTACTTGTTTACCATGTCCAATTTAAAAAGCGAAGCAAAATGTAAATTCAGTTGCATACTTTGATAGACTGACTATAGTTAAATACTTCTAAGCAAGCAAAATTACAAAGCTCTTTGTAAACAAGCCCAAAATTCTCTTAACCAAAGAAATTCTTTTTCTTCATTCTGCTTATGGCTACCCATAGTATTACACAGATATATACACAAAAATACAATGAATGGTTTGGTGTGAAATTAATCAAGTTTTTATGTACTCTGCATCTTTCATCTGATGGAAGTCTTCTATGATCTTATTCAAAACTTGGAAAATACCTGCTAGGAACATTCCAGGCTACTGCATATTTCCTAAGGATTTCTTCATGCATACCTGCATACCTACATACTATACTAAGAAACCTTTTTAAAACCTAAAAAGAGAAAAGAAAAAAAAAAAAAGAAGAAAAATCAGATTATGTCAGTCTTGCAAATGTTGACTGTCATTTATCTCAACTGCACCACCATAATACTTCTCCTTTAATTAAATATCAAATCAGTCAAGTAGGCATGCAGATTTAATTACTGCTGAGGTTTAAAATGAGCTTGTTTCCCCTTGAAACCAGTGAAGGTTAGCAGGATGACCTCAGTCTAAAGGAAAATCCTCAGTCTGGCAAGATGCTGGACACAGGAATTTGTCCCTTGTGGCACGGTTTAAATACCATTCTCAGTAATGCAATGCTCACAAAGAAGTACTCGTTTAACAAGTTTAATCCAAACATACCTGAGGTCTATGGCAACTGAACATTTGATGGAAATAAGGGAACTGGACCATTATAGGGAAATGGCCTATTCAGCCTTAACCTTGTCAGCTCAGTAAGAGCAGACCTGATGTCAGAAGTCCCTAAACATCTTCAGGTTTGATGGATATTTTTCTCCTCTGACTCATTACTCTCACCAACCATTTCACTCAGCCACCTTGGCACAGGAGCCAGGGGTCAGGTCACTTCAAGTAAGACGGTCAGAGCTCTCATAGAGGACGATGGGTGGTACGGGAAAGAGGAAAAAAAAGAAGAAAGCTGGGAAACAACTTTGAGCCAGAAGTGTGAGTGGAGGTGACTGAGGGACAGAGGAGTCTTTTAGGCCACACAGCATCAATACAAAGTGTATCACGTCAGACGCTGAGAATGAGGACTGTCACCTTGAGCAGAGTCTCTGCAGAGCTTCGTGTTCTCATCAAGGGTTTGGAAGAGACCAAGAGCACACCCAACAAGATGATGGTAAGAAGTTCTGTTCTCTCCTGAGGCATGTCCTAAAGGGACTTCTAGGCTAGCTGTCCACAATCTGAAACCCATCTCACGGATTTCCAGTCCTCTCTGAAGGAAAACCTGTGTACATCTTCATTCTTCTTCTGCACTGAGATTTTGGACCAAGAATCTCAAAAGGCAATGTGTCAGATGGAGACAGTGATTCTGGTTCTGGGCAAAACCCAAGCAATGAAAGCAATTACTTGCTTAATGATACCTGAGTAGCTGAACACAGGCTAAAGCTGTTTAGTAGGAAGCAACTGCAGGCATTTGGATTTATTAAAAAAAACTAAGTATTCGAATAGTGAAAAGCAACTGGCAGCTGAGAAGGTACTTAAGGTACTTAGTAATACAGTCCTCTTGCATTTAAAATTTGCAGATGTTCCTGAGTATCTTTATAACCCTACTCTAATACTCTGTCTAGACAAAAAACTCATAGAACGTATAACATATGACACTTTCTACATCCTCTGTGGGGATTAACCAATAAATCAGGTTTGCAGACTCAGAAAAATTGCATTCTTTTGAAAGTGACTTGCCAAATTTCAGTAAAGGAAAGGTTTTCTGCCCTTGGGAATAAAACCGTGATGCTTTAAGGATGAGTAGCAAGAGACCATACCCAGGAAAATAATTAAACCATTATTGAAGTAATAGAATCTGTCGAGATGAAGGAGGAAAAAAAATGACAGTTTCTGTGCTGCACACCCTCTTTTCAATGCTGCATCTTACACAAAGACTCCAAACTTGACACTCATTGTACAGAACAAATATTATGCATGTTCTTCATTGCATGCTAATTCCATAACAGAACTGCAGCATTATAACATTTAACACAAAAGGAGTATTCTTCTATTATCCCCTTCACTAGCATCTGATAGCAAAGGAAATCAGGGTTGTGTGATCTTACCTGGTCAAGGGAGTTCAAATCCATGTTCTTTTATCTCCCTATAGTTACTGAACCTACCTAGGCTGTAGGTCATAGCCTAGCAATTAGAGAGTTCAGCTGGGAAACAGGAGATGGCAATTCTGATCTCTTGTCCAAGGACTGTTTATGCTTTTCTATACAGTGCAACATACAAATACACAAGCCATACTTAAGGAGGAGAATGGAATACAGAGCTGCCTCCTCCTGTGCTATTCTTGGAGCATCCTTCCTCTTTCTTCCCCTTACCAGCCCAAGGGCTCTCAAATTCTCTCCTGCAAAGGAAAAAAACAGAAGGAAAAGAGTGTTTCCACCCAAATAGCCTGAAGCAGTACAGTTAAAGGCTCTCTCTTAAGGCATTTTGTTCTTAATCACCTTAGGATGAGGGCAGCAAGGTGTTCCATAACCTTGGAGAAAGATTTAACTGTGATAGTGGATGGAGGGGAAAAGCAGCTTATCCCGGGTCTTTCTGAGCTAAATGGATGCAAATGTTACATTTCTGGTGGAACTTAATAATCCTGTTTGTGCATGTGAGTCCTCCACCTTGGGAGTCTTTCGTAAATGAACTCCTGCTGAGAGCATCCCAATCAGATACAGGTGTGAAACCAAGGCCAAACCGTTTTGCCCTGCCCAAATGGAAGCAGAGACAGAACACTTCAACTGCATTAATCTAGGTCGATTTTTTTGACCAACTACTTGCCACACCTCAATGGCACAGATCTTTCAAACACGCACCCTTCTCAGTCTGTTGTCTCCACCATTATCATCAGTATAGTTCTAATTCATGGGGGACAGATTAGCAACAAACTTTCTTTTTTACTTTGTCTTTGGCACAGTTTCTTTGCTGAAACTCTAAATATAATTATTCATTTGGTTACTAGTTCCTTGCTGTTTCACTGCTAACTGGATATAATGCATTTCATTTAATGAACTGCACATCCTTATTTAAAGATCCTTTATACTGCACTGCATTTCTAATAATGGGCTGAGTGAAAAAAAATATACTGCATTACATCACTCAAGGCCAATACTTTCCTAAATAAGGGAAATTTCCCTTAATTTGAAGCCTAACAGGCCAACTTCATCTGTTCTATTTACTTATACTCAGTGAATGCATGCCACAACGCAAAAGCATTTGCCATGGCAATACATTCAGTGCTAGGGCTTCTTGTATGTGATAAACATTTTAAATACTATATGCAAATTCCTCTTCCAGCAGAGGAAAGCTCCTATTCATTCATCCATTGTATACTGTGGATTTTTAACAGTTCAAGGGGTCACTTCAATAAACCCTAACCCAGACTGAATCGTATAGAAATAGTCCAAGGCTTTGACTTTCTCATGTGACTAATGACACTTTCTCCTAAAACACACAGTACATGTTCCTTACTATTGTTCTTGATACCTTAAAGCAAACCAGGTACCTTGGAATTCTCCTTTCACCCCTTCCCACTTCACAGAGAAATCAATTCATTTCTTCCTACTGGATCCAAAGTTTCTCATGCTCTTAAGTGTAACTCTGACAGACTCCTGATCATTACAATGTCCTAAAAAGATGCAAGCAAATGCTTTCACCTGTCTAGAAGAATATTCTGACCTGGGTTGAAAAGCAAGAAACAGAAGATACAGACCTACGCTTTTCAAGCCACAACTTGTCCATGGATGAAGCCTGCTGCTCATTACTGAAAGCATTTTGGCAGGAAGAAAACATGCCAGGCACCCTATTCTCCAGTAATACATACACGTGTGTATAAAAAAAGGACCTATCTGTCAAGCCAATATAAATTTTCATGTTTGATTGCTCTGGTCAAACAATTAACCTGCTCTGCTGATTTAAAAAATAACTTTCTCCCCCTTCTAGTTAATACCGACTCTTTTCCAGCAACAAAAGAATACATTCTTCTGTGGGACAACCAGAATTGTGTGTCCAGGTTTGCTGTTCTCCCTCAGGGTTATACTGTGCATCTTAAATCATACAGCATTTAAGCTAAAATAATATTAAGTTTATGATCATGTTGGTTTTTAAAAGCTAATGATATGTGCTACTTACAGCAAACTGCAAGCCCGGTGGGAGGCATTTTAATTAATACAGTTTGTTCAAAGAAAAACAAATGCAATTCCCCCTCATCTGTCAGCCAGCTGTACTGCAACCTGAATGCAAGGAACACAGAACAATAAAGCAAGCCTGTGAGAAAATCAGACAGAATTGGGACTTGACAAAGAACAGTAAGAATATAAGCCAATTGCACCAGTATTAGGCAGGAAGATTTGAGTTTTGTAACATCTACTTCTTAATAAATATAAATTTTCACTCTCTTCTCTGGTTTCAGGTTTATCTTTCCTAGCAGAGATTAGCAGACCATTTTTAAATATTCTCCCCCAAGGAGAGCTCTTGAACTGTACTACACAGTGCTCTAGATTATGAGAGCTTGCAAATTCAGGCACGGAGGAAAAGCGTGGTAGCAAAAGCGGGAAAGAACAAAGAAAAGAGTTTGCACAGCAGAATTAGCCATGGGAATCTCTCCCCAGCCCCTGAAGACATACCCACACCAATCAGAGGCCTCCAATTAGTCACTAATCTGATATTGATTTTAATCTCATTTACACCAGATTAATTACAACAGTACCAGATGACTTACTACCCATTTAAAATGGAGTATGTTATACTGAAATCAGGTCCTGAACATTTTGACAATGCTAATATTGATTCCCCTAGGGCAACTAGTCTTGGAGAATTCATCTCAGTAACATCTACAAAGCAATTTAAACTACTTAGGCTTTCCTTTCTTTTTTTTTTCTTTTCTTTTGTTTAAACAACAACAAAAAAAATCTCAAGACTGGTTGACAAGTTCTCACAACAAATACTGTCACACTGATCAGTACTTGCTAACAGTTTCATGCTCCAATATTAGCATTGAACTTCAAGCACTTGCTGAAGCTTGAAACGACAGAGATATTTCATTTTTCAGACTGATGCAAATCTAAGTTTATTAACATATTGTGTTGTTGAAAGAAGACAGCCTCCATCTGAATGTGATACCAATCTTGTAGACTACAGGTTAGCTAATAGTTTCCAGTTAGGACACAGGGATGACAACAGATATCCTTTGGCAGAAATCAATCTAGATAATGGAAGGGAAGCAGTCCCTCCCCCTCCTGCGGAGATCAAGTGATCCAAGAGCTGTCAACTGAATATTTAAGTTGAGGTATATATAAGTATGGCTGAGTTTAACTTACCATGCCAGTAGCAATACATTATTGGGCATGTCTGTCCACATACAAGCCTGCACAGCTCCGTTTTCCTTCACCTCTGGGCTCCATCTTGCAAAGTCCCATACTTGTTTCTATCTTAAGATGATCAATACTTAATTTTGGAAAAATAGGGAGAAGATTCAACCAGTTCTTCTCTACAGTATATATAAAATCCACCTGGCCCATGAGAGGAGCGATTGCAAGAGAGGTAACATCAAGATCCTTCCTCTTAGCACATTTCCCCTCAAAACACAGGGACTGCTAGTGTACGCGTTTCTTCTAATTGGGTTAAAAGGAAATGAAAAGCGGAGGGTAATGACATGCACTGCAGATCTACTTACAAAGCAAATGACTCCAGATCTGGAATTCATGAAACTTAATTTTTTTTTTTTTTGCAATGTTTCTCCTCCTTCCCCCCCCCACCTCTACAGTCATGAAACAAATCTAATTTATGCAAGTCCCAAAATTTCTCTTGGTACAAAACTTTTAATAATAAATTATTTTTCAAGCTAAAGGGCAATTCTAAGACCACACAACCCAGAGGAGCTCAGGACAGCATCCACCAGCACCCAACCAGGTAAGTGAAAAACGGCTGTCACCACCAGCATCAGATCATCTCCTCAGAGTTCATTACTGCATTGCTCCAATTTTTGCTTAGCTTAGTATTGCAGAGCTATGTATTGAAGCTCTGCGGTAAATCATATTCATCTGGAAGTGTGTCCACCACGAGGAAATGCAATAATAGATAACTGCTTTATTGTTCAGTGACTACTATAAATTTTAATAATTTTTCCAGCCTCTATTCTTCTCACTTGGCCTTTTCTATTTAGAAAAATCATACTCTTTAAGGTAATGGTGTTTTCACCTCACATAACATCCTGACCCCATTTGCTGGATTTTCAGCTTGACTCGTCTCTTCCTTGAACTCATAATTTAAAGTGATAGAGACTGTATTTCCACCACATTTATCCATAAAAGAATTACTGATATCTATTAAATTTGGGTAACTTGAGGACTGTTTCACTTAGTTATCCAAAGAAATTGAACAGATGCAGCTTAATGAGCAGCACTGAATACAGAACTCACATCAATGAACTGTATATCCCACATAATATTTCATATGATATGGTTTTTATAGTAATTATTTTCAGTATGCACAGAAACATATAAAATTCAGAATTGTCTTCAAAATGGAAAATGGCTTTTAATTTTAATTGTTTAGAAGTATCCTTTCAGACTCAACCAACTTTTGGAGATGCCAAAACAAAACATTCTCACATATAGATTAAAGACAATTAACAAACAAGAGCTGTTCTTTGTCGACTTGAGGGGGGACAGGAGCATCTTCATACATGTACAGGCTTCAGATCGTCACAAAAACCAAGAAGCAATGAGTCTCTTATCCCTAGTACCTCCACAGCATTCCCGTCATTCACCAAACTCCAAGGGGCTTGTATGTTATAACTTGAGGGGAACAGAGGCTGGCATGTACACAAACCGTGCGAACATGATCATTATGAAGATGCTAACAAAGAAATTACTTTCCAAGTAAAAACCCTCTGTAGAACACCAGATGCTTCTTCCTGCTGTTAATTAATAACAGTGAAAATCCTCCCCCGCCCCTATAATAAAGCAAAAGCCATTTTACCAAATGAAAAAACCTCAGTGCCTTCTCTGCGCTACGCCTCATGTTGACTTCATGTTTTGGCCTTCATCACTGATTTACAGCTAAAAATCCTCTCTTTCTGTATCATTGACTTCCAAGAGCAGCTGCCCTGAATAAGCATAAATTTAGCTCTTGAAGAACACTGTGAAAACACTCTCAACTAACTGCATTGTTTTAGCTAACAGGTATTTTTCTCTTCCTGATGAGTAGTTGATTTGATTAATAAAGGCAGTCTTCCAAAGAACTAAAATCTGCCTTTCTAATACACACCAAGCTTAATTAAAAAAAAAAAAACCCAAATCCAAACCAAACAAAAAAACCCCATAAAATCAGAAAGTCTTTATTGGAAGCAGAGGATAACAGACCTAGACTCAGAAGTATATGCCAAGACTAGGAAAAGGCTGCCTAAGCCCTTTGTCCTCTCAAGAGACACAAATTGATAAATTTCTTACCCGTGTAAACAAACAAACAAAAATACAAAGAGTAAGAGACAATTGATAAACTTTCCTTCATCAGTATTTACTTGCACAGCAGAAGAGTGACTTAGTTATGTTCTGATATTCTGATACTTACATTTACCAACTGCTAGACTGATTTCAAAAGAAAATGTATAAATATGAAAAGGGATAAGTGAGTGTATGTTCTTATATTTTGCTAGATAAGAATAAAAAACATTTCATTGATAGATTTAGAGATCAAAGTGAGTATTTTGATATCAGAATGTAAATGCTTATTTTGCAAATATCCTCTTGTCCCCACATTATTTTTTTTCATAGAACTCTAAAGCGTTAGCTTCCAGGAATTCAGAGGTGAAATGAGTCTTCTGTATTAAACTGTCTTCTCACTGCTCAAGAAGATTAACACAGGATAAAAGAGTCATGCTAGAAAACAAAAAGGTTAGAATCAGACTGTATTGATCAGAAGGGGAACTACATTTTCTTTGTTGCACTTCAAATTGCTGAGTGATACAAGCATTTTCCACACACAGAAAGATGCCCATTTCACCCATGCAGAGGTCAGACAGCAGTTCTGCTACCATTTTGGGTAACGAAGTTTTGATTTCTTTTGGGAAACTCCATGTACACAAGCTCCATCCATGTTCCTAGTGGAATCATCTACTAGGAGAAGCACAATTTGAATCAAACCACAAAACATACAGCAGGATCCAATCAAGATCACCCTATTCCAAAACACTTTGTTGCAAGTGCCCTGGGGAACTGGATACATCAACTCTTAACCTTTCCAAGGGTACATCCAAAGGAGAAATGGTTTCCCAACTTTTTCCAGAACAGTGTTTTCAAGTGAACTTGTGACAGTATGTTTCTGCCCTGCTGGATACTAAAAGACAAGACACTAATGCTCAGATTATTAGTCCACTACAATTCATCTGAAGGCCATGTTTAAGACCACTAGCACGAACCCCTTCATATCTCAATGCAAGGTATTACCTCATTCACCTAAAATAAAAGAACTGTATTTTTCCCATTACCTAGAAGTCTTGCTCTGTTTAGATAGTAATTTCATGCTTCGCAGCTTGTGTAGATAATACAAAACACCCTGCTAAAAGCAGACAGAGATACAATCTTTCAGCAAATAGGTAACCTACTGTGAGTTCTGGACACCACATTAAGGTGCAAACAACTTTACCCAAACACCATGACCTGGAGATTTTGCCTCTGTCAGCATACAATTGACTGACTACTTACAACAGAGCTTTGGGGTTTGTTGTGGTTTTTTTTTTTTTTTTTTTCTGTTTTTAATTACCTGAAATTATAGCTACTCTGTCAAGCTTAAAATTACATAGATGATTCCCCTCCTCCCTTAAAACTTGTAAGAGCCATTAAGAAGTGACATGAACTTATTTTCATACATATGCTGTCAAAAATAAATAAGCCATGATGGTAACAAGCATTAAGGCATATTCAGTATAAGAAAATCTCAGGATTGCAAAGAACAGAACTGTTTTCTACTAACATATCAGTTTGACAAAAATTATTTATGCAGCTTTTTGAAAACACTGTAGATCAAATAATGCATCTGTTAAGTGCCCATGATCAGATGATTACAGTATGCATTTACCACCTATCATTCTTCTCTGACAATTTGGAGAGTAGTGAAAATAGCTATGTTAAACCCCCAAACTCAGCCCCACTTCTTCAGAATGTGCAGATGACACATACACGTAAAAAACCACCACAGCCATAGTCTTCCAAAGATCAAGTGGAAGTCTGCTGAAGAGTGGCATTCCATAAAATCTATCAACTTAGAGAGTGAAGGGCTCCTCCTAAAGAAGGAGAGATCAAACAGCAGAATGCTGTAGTGATAGTGGCTGAATTTTGCAGGGGTATAAACCAGAAGCGCTTATCTTCCTGCAGCAGCACAACTGAGCGTTAGCACAGATTGCAGTTTGGGTCACGGCACTCGCATGCTTCCCCACCTACCCCTTTAAGAGCCACGGAAGCACACATCACTTTCAGAAACACCACTCTCCTTTGCCTCTTTTCAAACTTTTCTTAGAAAAGGCATCGGTGGGTTGGCAGGTTTGTGCTTTGCTTTTACCTGTCTGGTGGACAGGGCAAAGGCTGTCCTTTGCTTTCAGTGACTTCCATCACTGGATAAATACTGAACAAGCACGGCGGTACAAGGACGAAGAGACACTATTAAATCTGCTGTATCTAGAGCATTCTTCCTTCAACAAATACAGAAAAACACTGAGCAAGCATGAGTCAACCCCAGGACCCAGTCTTTTCAGTGTCTTAGCATAATGTTAAAAATTAATTTTTTTCAACTTTTGTGACTGTCATTACCCAAGGTAAGAGTCTTAAGCAAGCAATCAACAAATGGTTTATATAATCTCCAACTACATCCTTGGGAGATGAGGAAGCACTACTGTGATTTTCAAAATTGGGGAAAAAAAGATTATGGAGACAGAAACTTGCTTTAAGTAACATAGTATGATCACAGATGATCAAGGAACTGCATTCAGGCTCTCAATTCTTTGATTAGGATGGCTCAAGTGGCAAGCATGCTTTCTTTGATATTTACCTTTATGATCTCTGGTGACAACTACAGTATGCCAGGAAGTCTACAGACAGATTGTCCCTATATTTATACTCTGGCTACAACAACAGAGAAGTATTTTTAAAAATAAACCCCACATCTTCTTTGGCTTGCAAAATCAGTTGCCAACAATGCAGATCCTCTTATTAACACCGAGGAGTTCAACAGCAAGGAATAGCCCCACATATTCAGTAAGCAAGCACTCTTGAGTTACACTTACAAGCATGGGACTAAATATCAAACTCCCTCCAGCAGGTTCTTGTCCTTCTTTGGAGGATGCATTCATAAAGCTAAGCTCCACGAATACTCCTAGTGAATGCTCATCCACTAGGAAGAGGCTCTATTACAGAGGAATCATTAGAATTGTTATAATATCAATACGACAGCAGATTAAGATCACAAGACTTCTCACTGATACCCTGCAGAGTCTGTCAACGCAGCAATGAGCTATGCTAGCAGAAGCAGCTGGGATGTTCTCATTTACTTTGCAATTGGCCTACACCAGAAACCACAATAAATTCTGAAGCCATAATGGACTGGAGAATTCGGGATGAAGAAATGATGTTAAAACATCCTTCTTTACATCTCTGAAGATTAAGAGAGCTCCTGCTTTTAGGTGAGAAGGTCTATTTCAGCTCAGGATAGTAGTAAATGAAGCATGTAAGGAATACTTGCTCACCTACGGGGCTTCAATGCCCTGCCTAGATTAGGCGTTCTGTTGAGCCACTGCATCCCCAGCACAAGTCCTGGGGCCACAGACTGTAATCTGAAATCAAAAATACCAGGGCCACACTATGCAAAGTGTTAGTTTGGGATAAGAAAGTTATTAAAAATAAGTGACTGTGTCTGAAGTTTTTGCGCTGTATAGGTATCATCTGTCCTCCTTCAGCTGACCTAAACCCAGTGTCGTGGCTAACAACAAAAGTATTGGTCAAATCTGTACCGCTGGCTGATACAACAGCACACATCCCCAGAATTAATGATTCTGGAATCACAGTCTCAGACTGATTCTGTACTCTGGCGCAAGGCAATTTGAAGGAAGAGAGTATTGATCATCCATGACTTAACCATGGGCGTGCAGTTTAATTCTTTGGGGCTGAAAAACAGGGGGTTTGTTTGTATGGGTATTGTAGGTTTGTTTATTTTTACAGCTACTGGCTACTTTTAGAAATACTACTATAGTTCAGAGGCAGTATTATCCCCTTCCATCAGGGAACAAAAGAAACAGAGGGTACAGAAATAATCAGAGCCACAGGGTTTGCATGGACAGTTATCCCAAAGTATGCAAAGAATTCATAGTGCCAAAGGATGCAGACACAACAAGCTGAATGTTAACCTGATGTGAGGCCAAAAAAAAGAAAAAAGACTGAAAGAAAATATTTGACAGTACATTCTCTGGGTCATTAACAATGTCTAAAAATATCCTTGGTCAGCAGCTTTCCTTGACACAAGCGATCCATTCAGAATGGCAAGTTGGCCTCCCACTAAATCCTGATCAATAAAAAAATCCACATGATGCAGAAACATCTTCTCTTGGCAAGTTAAATAGCCAGTGCTTTGAACATCTGACTAAGCATTGTAGTAGGGGAACCAACAATTAAAGGAGCAGAAAGCTATGGAGGTACACAAGGGGGAAGTGCAGAGGGCAGAAGTTTGAAAGACTAGCATTCAAGCTGGATGTCACACTGCCTCTCATAAGCACTCGATCTACATAGCTGGTCTGAAAACTCATGTAAAATACGCATTTCCTTTGGAAAAAGTATCTACTTGGCATGCAAGAATGAATCACATGATTACATGTTAATAGACAGAAACAGAATGCTCTGAATGCATCTAATTATAGTAATGGGAACCAGAAGGGAAAACATTATCCTCTGGAGTGACAGAGGTGATGGCAAGTTATTCTGATAGGAAATCAAACATGATTCCAGAGCTTTCTGTATGTAGCCCAGAGAAGAATGATCTTCCCTTTGCTCTAATAATTTTTAAACACATACTGAACTTAGCATTTACATGATACCATTAATAGCAAAACAGAAACTACAAATATAACTAGCATAACCCTGGCATGGCACAAATATATGAAAGGCTGATAATTCCCCGCAGAGTGACTGTAACACACCAGAAAAGCTCAGCCACAGCACAACCCAGAGCTGACTTCTTTATCTGTACTATGGGAGCACAGAAGCTGTTGAAACAGGCACAAACTTACTTAATAGCAGCTCAAGACATTTCACTCTTTCGTGACAGAGGCCATGTGGTTGTCATCATAGCAAATTATACACAACTCTGACATTCAAGTGTGAAGTTTCTAATTTTAAAGATTCATCTTGAGAAAGATCTAGCTCAATTTTTATACACGAAAGTGTCTGAAGTGGCCCATTTTCAAGTCATAAAAATATGATGAAACAGGCATATCCACAGCTCTGGAGCAAAATACAGGAAGTATTCCAAACATTAGTTCACCTTTCAAAGCAATTTCTGTATTTGACCGGAAGGAAAAAAATGTTTTAAATGTTAAAACCCACGGTGGTGAGTTGCATATGCAGGAACCAGATCATGGAAAACGAAACCACCACCAGCAGAGATGCCCTGGATCTGCTGATCCCTGGAATGCAAGGTCGTGCTTGTTGCAGAAGATGGGAGGCGTTACCACTGAACACCCCCGCTGTAGCTAGCAAGTCTCTCCTGACAGCGATATGGCAACTGGTGAGAGGCCTGTGATGGTTCACGTCTTCAGAATGAAGATTAGCTTCATCAGTATCTGGCTGCAAAGGCCAGGACAACAAAATGCAACTCACTTGCCTTGCTGGTGTGAGGATGAAGGATGGTGAAGCATTAGTGGAAGGATCCACTGTAGGATTGGGACTAGCAGAGCAGTGATCAAACCAGACTGTGCTGTAAAGACACTGCAGAGATTATATTGAATAATCATAAAGTTACTGCATTTCACTCTAAGCTTAGAGCCACTTTAAGTGAAAGTGAACAGATTTCCATATTTTTAAAAAAATCAATGCTCACCTCTAGATACATGTATTGCTTATTAAATATTCTGCGACAATCAAACTACAAGTCTAGTATTGCTAAGAAGCCCCCTTCTCCATGTTCTTGACATAACACAGACCTGCAGAGGAAAGTTCTTTGCCAAACATAAAATTCTCTCTTTAACAGGTGAACCTCACCTCCCCTCCTGAGCAGCAATCCCACCTAATGGTGTGTTGTTTTGATTTAAAAAGGACCAGATTCGTAAAGTAATTATTTTCACAGAAGGATGGAACAAGTTTGTGTACGTTATTTCCAAAAGCATCTGACAGCATTGACAAAAAGTAATTTTGGCACCATGTACCACACACTGCAGCTTCACAGAAATACACTGTTCACTCAGGGCAAATAAATCCTCCCATGCTCATCACCTGTCCCCACCAGCTCCTGCCTGTACGCAACTACCACCCTCAAAGTAGACTTGAAAGAGGCTTCTCTTCTACTTTTTTGGTAGGTGAGCTACCTGACACAGGAACTCTCAGAACTGCCCTCCAGCCGGGAGAGCTTCAGGCAGTGGGGTGCTCCACAGGATCTTCTCCTTCCCCTCATGTTGAATCAGACATGCAATCAACAACAAATACATCAGGCCTCCAGAAGCAACAGGAATAAGGTTTTGTCAACATCATCCCTCCCAACAAACACATCCTGCGTTGCGCTAGACAAAATTAGGGATCCAATACTAATTATTTTATTTTTTTTTTTACCAGATAGCCAGAAGTGCTTGTTCTTAAAGCATATTCCTTTCTACACATTTTCAACAGGAACATGGCCTTACACACCGCATGCCTTTTCTTTAGGAAATCCAGCAATTACACAGCAGTAATCCACTAAGCCTCAGTGCCATGCATACAATGCAATGCGGGACACTGTCTCATCTGGCAAACACCACTGTCAGACAGTCAGATTTGTTTGTTTTATACTGTCAAGATGCTTTAGAGTCTTAAAGATTAATTATAAATCAAAGCAACATGACTCTCTTTCAACAGAACAGATAGCTCTGCCTAGCTTTTGCAGGACGCATCCCATGCAGTGCTCTAGACAGACACTTATTCTCATGGCAACTGCTCAAGTTAAAAAAACCACATTTACATAATGAGATTGTGAGATAAACTCCTGGAAACCAAGAATTTCAAAGTTAACAGTCAGCTCTTTGTCAATGCTAATGATGTGCATACTTGTATGCATGTGAGTGGGCAACAATCATCTGCAAAATGAAAAAACTGCATTAGCATTAAATTTTGAATTTTCTGTGTCTTGCTTGGGTTGCAGATTTAATTACTTTTTAATACAGGCTTCTTGTCCATTTTCTGAAAAGGGAAAAAAGTAGAGGGTTATGAAAAATGAAACGTATCCACAGAACCTTACTGCTTTAGCCAAGTAATTATTTTTAAGCTGTTTTAATGTTTTGAAAGCTTTGTCTCAAGTAATCAACCACCACTTTAAGGAATCTGTTCATGATATTTACGAATGCAATTGCTACAGCAATTTATTCTCAAGCTATTAGTTCATTAGGTCTCATGATTCAAACACAGGATTAGGGTAAATGAGTTTCCAGAGATGCCTGTGGCAGTGTGAAGAGAGGAAGAAAGGGGAAAAAAAAGCTACTGCAAACAGTAGAAATAGGAATTTAGCAAGTTAAGTGCCCACTTTTATCAGGAACACTGCTGCATCACCATGCTAGAAGATTCTACAATATTCGAGGCTTTATCTCAGATGAAAACACAATGTCCTGACTGAAATACAGTCTGGTATTTCAAGTTTCAACACCTGATCTGCAGTTGGCATGTTTCACAGGACTCAAATTACAATTTACCTTAGTCTGTGCCCCACCGCCCTCGATGCAGTTTCTCTGGAAAGGTACCCAAAACCAGAAGAACTACCACCGCAGTTTCTCTGTGCAAGCTCTTAGAACTCCCACTTTGCCTTCTGGACTTCTCTGAACATCTCTTCTCTGAGCAAGCTGTTGTAATGAATTTGGCTTTCACTCGTTTGCAAGGAAAAACTGAAGGTAGGATGCACCTAACAGAACGTTGACTGAACGACCTGAGCTCTGGAAGCCTACATGAAGTGTTTTAAAAATGTATATCTGTATGCAACATGGCAAAAGATGCAGTGATAGGTTGTATGAACTGATGGTGAGTCTGTAGCGTGGGAAGTTGACTCTGTCCTGTAGTAGCTACGTTAACACTAAGGACTCCTGCTGCGGTGACAGCTCTCCCTCAATGAACTGAACCCATGCTTTGTTTAAAGCACGCTTGGGCAGAGCAGAGGTGGCATCGTAATTCGTAACAGTAAATGCTTTTAAGTGACAACAGACAGGAGTTTCATCCTTGCGAGGGATGAACGTTTGTAACCTTAGCTAACTAAGCACGTGAAACAAGAAAAGGCAGCAGCTTTCTCCAGGGCTGACAGAACATACAGCTAAGAGGCAGCATGAAATCAAGAGGGAAAGGACAGGTCGACATTCTCTTGTGAAAATGCATTCACTCGCAGGGTGCAGGTATTCCTCACTCGCACTTTGCCGTCGCAGAACAGCCCCCTCCCTCCCGTCCGTCAGACCGCACGGTGGTGAAGGGCCGCATCTCCCACTTCGACTTTTCCACTTTTCCCACTACTTCTTCTCCACCAACAGAACCAAAACCACATCAGCCAAACAGCGGTTCTACCCACAGGCCATTCACCACCAGAGGTGGAAAACCGCCCTGGGGAAGGGTGACACCGAGTCACCAAGCCCCCAGGGCCCAGCACTAAAGCCCAGAGCTTCTCGTGTCACCGAGACACACCGCTCAACCGGCGGCATCCCTGTCAGACCCACCAGAAACTGCCAAAAGAGCTGGTGTGAGGACACCAGAGCGCTTCCCCCATTAAAGAGAGAACGGACTGCCCTCAGAATTACCAATACAAGCAATCACCTCTCCTTTTTGTGATGCACTCCCTCTGTTCTGCGGAGCACCCCCGACCCAGCGAACGGCGGCCCCCAGCAGCGTCCTGCACTTCAAGGCACTCCGCTCGGAGGGCAACGAACGTGAGACGGAGCAATGGATGGCAGAATGAAAATACCTTTTAACAAGAAGCAGCAACAATTGGAAGTTTTAAGAGATGCTGGGGGGGGGGGGGGGAGAAGAGGGACTCTCACAGACTTCACTATTTTGGCAAAGAGATTCCCCCTTTCCACCTCACCGCACTCCCTCTGACAGCTTCTGATCTCTACACACTTGCAGATGTAGAAGTTTCTGCCTGACGTTCCAGCAGATTCTTCCAGCAACGGAATTTAATGAAGAGAAACATGCCAGACGCGTGGAGATGAGACAAAGCGCTGCAGAGAACCGAGGGCTAACGGGGTCAGGCACAGCACCCCTGGCTGAGCTCTGGATGGGGCTGGTGCTGCCAGTGCCCACCCCAGCCTCTGGGCAGGTTATGATTTTATTTTTGGGCCACGTACAAGGGGGCCATATGCCACACGGCAACGTGTTCCACACCAGTGAAGCGTATACGCCTTCCCTCAAGCCTTCTCCCTCCCTCTTCCTATAAAAGGCTTGGAGATGTGGCACCAACTCTTCTCGACGCTCTGGAACCTGGCTTGTGGGCCTATCTGCAAAAACCTCATCTCATCTGATGAGGCGTCCTGAAAGGAAAAAAATGTCAGCAGGTAGCCCACACAGTTCTGGAGAATATGACAGCCCGCTTGCACAGTCAAAGGAATTGTAGAAACGTCACTTTGAAGTCTCGCCACGGAAAATATCTTTATAGTATATTAAAGCACAAAAAGCCCGGAACATTTTCTGGGCTAATTAAGATACTTAACATTGCTCTTAAGCAGGATAAGTACTTTGAAGCTGCACATAAACTGCTCTGCAAAAGGAACCGCCAGAGAAAGCAGTATACATAACGCTCTGAAGAACAAGGTCCCTCGAGTTGTATTACCCTTTTTCTATACACTCATGCTTATAAAATTACGTTAATTATATCCAGGTTTGAAATGGAAACAAACAAGTCAGTAAGCAGACAGATTTAAGTACGTGGTAAGCTGTGACAGGTGCTGTTCCAAAGGCAGTAAAAACCCACACAACTGTTATCGTCCTCTCCTCCTTCTACCCTCCCAAGGAAGGTCTCGTCCTAACCAGATCTGTTTTCTGGACCTTTTGCGCAATACTTGGCCAGTAAAACACGTTTCTGCTTCCTGAAATCATTTGCACTCAGCTTGAAAGTGCCTAAGAAAAGAGATGCTGTCGAGCGCTCGCTGAGGCTGCAGCAGCCGGACACCAGGCACAGTCTGTCCATCCCCTCCAGAGGGACCTGGCTGCTCCCCGGGCTGGGGACAAGGACCTGGACCCGGCTCCCCTCCCTGCTCCTCAGGGCATCTCCATGCTGCCCACCGGGAACTGGATCCTGCCTGAGGGACAAGAAAACGGGAAGGGAGAAGGAAAATTCCGAGGTTCCCCCCCCCAGGCACACAAGATGCACTTTCAGCCTGAAACACTGAACGTAAACTATGTAGGGCAGAATAAGGGTTTAGAAATTGAGATCCAGCTAAAACAGAAATAGGTAATAAATTCAGCTGGACTAAGGATGGATTCATGAGTCACCAGTCACCGACTCTGTGAGAACCAACCTCAGTCACTTCCATCCATGGAGAGAGAAACTAGTGCCAAGACAAACGAAAGAGAATCCTTATTTGATCATTGTTTTGAGTTCCAGAGATCAAAAAAGCCCAAACAGTATAATAAATAACAAAAAATGAAGTCATAACATCTGCATCCCTCCTGTACTCCTCTGAAATGAAGCACCTATGCAAACACATAAGACTTGGGGGTGGGGTGGGGGGAAACAGATAAAACACAGAGGACAGAAGGAGACCAGGGCACGTTGAACCACACACAAAATGCCAACAGAAAGGTCAACGTTTAAAGATGAAGCCAGAAAGCAGTAGTTTAATAAGTTCCTAATGACAGAATGGGCCTGAATTCAGCTTGACCTAACCACTGGAAAAGTAACAGGGCAGAAGACGAGCTCAGCACTACATCATCCTACTTCAGGACAAGCAGAATCTTCTTGCAAGAGAGTTATTTAGCAAGACTCAGCAACAACTGGTCCATGAGATCTTCATAAAAAACGCAGATGGGATGGAGTGTTTATCAAATGCAGGGTGCACATTCAACTGTACGATTCACAGAAAGTGCAGAAGCAGCCCGGTATACGGCAGAGCTCTCTAACCTCAACAGCTGCTTCACCCACAACAGCTGACATAAATCCATTCCCCTATTTGGGAAATCAAAGACCTATAAAGTTTGTACTGCATGCAAAACAGAAAGGAAAGGTAAAGGTTAGAGTCATTCTGTACCCGCAATAAGCAACCTGCACTACAGGCTTGTAGAGGCCAAGAAACCAGGTAGGGAATGTAATACTTGAAGAGTTTTACCTGGCTTTAGAGCAGAGGTGAAGTTAGAACAGGAAAACTTGTTGTGAGAACTGCAGGTACAGTGATAGCTCAGGAATGGTAATAAAATCCTAAGGACCGGAGGCCTTGAAACTTACACTGAACAAAGCAAACAGAGTGGTGCTGCACAGGGCAAAGTGAATTGTCAAGCAATGGAGAAACCTCTCTGAAGCCTCTAACAAGGAGGGAAGTGAAAAGAAAGTCTGCGTGATATCTGCTCAAGTCAGTGTTCTTGCAAGCAGGGACAAGTTTTGCTTGCATTAAGTTTTCTTTTGTGCTTCATTATTTACCTCCCTTTTAAAAAAAATTCACTTTACATAAAAAGGGTGATCTTTTCAAATATGCCTAAGACCAAAGAACCTACTAAAAGTTGACCTTATTTGTGCATCTAAACAGACACTTTGGGAAAAAAATCCACCATCATAGTTTTTGGCTTTCTTGTTGAGACATAGCCATAGCATACACAAGAAAGAAAGACACATTCCTTCCTGTGAAAAGGCCAGAGGTGTGCAGCATCCTCTTCATTTCCCTGGCTCTCTCACTGCGTAGTAAAAGTAGAAGGGAAAAGGGTATGGAAAAGAAAAGAGAGAAAAAGGAAAAAGCTAAAGAAGCCCCTTCTAGCTACCAGGAGAAGAGACACAACATGTTGTGATTGCAATTCCAGAGGCAGCTGCCATAAGAGTAATATAACAGTTTTGGAGAGGCAGTCCTGTAGCCCCTGGAAAGGAAGGAATTGAAAAAGTCTGATTTCCCCCCCTCCCTCCTCTCTCTCCTCAATCGGCTCCTGAAGAGCTTGGGGCAGAGTGCTGCAGAGAACTCCACCCTGCTGCAAATGATGCAGACTTGCGGTTGAAAAGCATCAAAAACAGAGGGGAGGTTTTCCTCTTGAAGCACCACGAAGCGCAGTTCAGGGATCTCACAGCAGTGAGGAATGCTTCAAGACAACTGCTGGTGGCAGCCTGCACTCAACCCAGCTGCAAAGGTTTCCTCTCCCTCCTCCCCTTTAATATATGAGCGGGCAACTTCAGTGCCGATCCTGCTCTGCACGCCAACTGCTGCGCTGCTGCGTTTGCTGCCCTGTGCTGCACCCAGCTTACACGCCAGAAGTGGGCTATTAACCCACTTCTTGTGGAAACCTCCTCCTCTAGCAGATATTCAGTGCAGTAACTTCTTTCAGGACCTGTCCCCTTCCACTGCAAGGGCTTGGTTCCTGCGTCCCACCAACGAGACCAACGCACACACCTCATGTCAAAAGCATGGGGAGACTGCTCCCACCTCGCAGACCACAGGCAGGGAACTGCTAGCAGCGTCAGAGGAACTCGTGACATACGCTATAAATCGAGGCCATAAAATATAAGCAGTACAAATCATGTGGTAAAATAGGCAGAAAGGAAATTCCTGCTCTAACAGCTTTAGCACAACCGGAGCACAAATTGACTCCTTTTCTCACCTGATTGTGACTTGCAGACACCATTAAACTCGTAGTATTAAATTTCTGCTGAAATTATAATCGAGAAACACACGTTTGCTATAAATACTGCCAGCTGGCAATGTTCTTGTAGAGGGCCACTGTCTGGCACTCATATCGGAAAGGAGAGATGTGGCCCATCTCAAAGAGCTGGATGGAACAGAAAGGAATGTACACCCAGACTTCTCAGGGAGATGTAAGATTTCTCCCACATGTGGGTTTTGTGGGTTTTTTTTGTATTTGTTTGTGTGTTTTAAGCCTAGACCACTTCCTGCCCCTCCAGGGTGACACTAAAACATAAAAACAATGATTGAGTAGGAAAGATTTACCTGAATAGGGCATCAAACAAAACTTTGTAGTATTTTAGCTGTAGGTAGTGGATTGAGTATGGCTCAATATATAGTTCCTCTTGTTTGATACCTCCAGAAAAGCCAAAAACAAACACATGAAGAAAGAGCAGGATACAAAAACTAAAGAGAGAAAGAAACCAGAAAGCAAACAAACAACAGGAACAAGTGAGGAAAAGCCCCTAACAACTTTCAGGAAAGAAGGCAAATTAAAAAACAATAACAACAACAAACAAACAGGGGGAAGCACAAATTTCACTTAATTTCTTTACAAACAAAAACTTAATAAACTGCTTGAGGAGTTTTTCCAACAAGTGAAAGTAGGAAATACGGTGAGGATGAAACAATGAATGAAAGAGCACAGGAACGGGTTCAGTGTGTTTTCTCTACTCCATATTTACACTCGGCTTTCTGGAAAGACCAACCATATTACTGATGTACAGATAAGAAAGGCCCAGACTAAAAGCATTACTGCACCTTCCTGGGAAACCCATTATTCGCAGTGTTTTTCCGTGTTGCTTGGTTTCTACCTCAGACAGGCCGTACAGCTTGCAAAGGCATCGCGCTGCGATCTCTCTCTCAGCACACAAGCTCACAGTACCACTTCTGCACGTTTCCTCAGGCACCTCCCGCCAGGGCTCCTTCACGTACGGAGTTTTTAATTACATCCAGCTTGGCCAGGAAGGTACTCTCTGGATATTTTCTTGCAATTATCAGTCATGTCTAGAACCTGATCTCCCATGGCCGTCAACTAATCACCAGCTCTCTGGGATTTATATATCAAGAGGTGGTGGAAAAGGCAGTCTGGAAAACAAGGGAGAGACTGGCAATGGCTTCTGCAAACGCTCAGTGATTCAATCACACTTGTGCTGCAAGCTCAATGGAAAGAGCAAGAATTTGGGCTCAGGAATGTAAACCTTGGCAGCTGATCACAAAACTGATCGTGTGTGTGTAAGAGCAGAAGGTTACCACTGTCTCAGTCTTAATTATATGACCTGGCTCCTGCACAACAGCAAATGAAAGACTATGGCCAAGCGATCCTTTCATAAAACAAAATTAAAAACAAAAACAAAAAAACCCCAACAACAACAAAACCTGAACATGGCTTAAGCCCCTACCTATGATCTCCACCCACTATTTGCAAGGCAGGCTCTTTTATCTCATTTTTATCGCAACAGCTCCTCTCATACCTGCTGCAGCTACCCTGCTGTCTGAGCCCACCTCTGAAGAACCTCTCTATCTAACCGATCACCAACATACCTGTTCCAATCTGGTCAGACAAATTTGGCTTTAATAGCAAGCAAAAACAACAGAAAAAATTCAGCCTGGAATTTGTTAGCTTTGGAACAGAACATATGGTCTTCTCATCTACCTTCTCCTGGTTGATGACAGCCATCCGGTTATCAAACAAGGATATAATTTCCCCTACAGCATTGCTTTCCTAAAGTCACATGCTTATTGTTTTCTCCTTCTAGAGAGTGAAAAAAGACAATTAAATTTGACAGCAAGTTAGTCACCGTAAGGACACTCTTTCCCATACAGTATTCCTATAGCTATGGGTTCTTACAAGCATCAGTGCCAAATACCTTGCAGAGCTTCCATTTAACTGCACATAACAATCCCTTTCCCTCAAGCCAAGTCCAAACCACCTCCTGCAAACCAGTTGGCAAGGCTCCAGCCACCATGGACTTCAAAGTTAACTGACACAATAGTTCAAGTTTTAGTTCAGAAAACCTTTCTCAAAGAAAACTCTCAGCTCTAGAACTTGTTCCGTAGAAGGACAATCCTAAGTCTTCTCCTGTAGAGGGTAAATCCTGAGCACTATTTGCCACAGAAAAACCTGTCTCAAAAAGTCTAAAAGCATTTTCCTGGACAGCCATCACTAAAACGAGGTTGGTGTTTGCTAGCTACTCAGCATGTAGGAGGCAAAGGGAAATGACGATCTAAGAATAAACAGTTGAACAAATGGAACAAGCCAGCTTTTAATTCCCACAGCTTTTAGTGCAGTGTAACACATTTCCTAACCTCTTAACAAAAACATCGGATCCTCAAAATTACTTCCACTTAAGAACTAGCTGGTAATCACTGCATTTACGGTGGTGCAGTAATGCTACGAGAATAAACGAAGCCTTGAAAGCTTCCGCTTTGAAGCCTCAGGGGATGTAATTCAGCACCAACACCCTGACCCCACAGTGACTGGCTGGTGCGCTTCAGGTGACAGATAATATTCAGAAATGATTAATGATATTTATTTCCTTCGAATGACTTTATAATCTTCCAAAAGCTATAAGTTTGGTATTCTTCATCTGTAAAATAGAGATCAGGCACATGATAGATGTTAACCCCAAATGCCCAAGGTCATTTACCACGCCAAGAGCAGGGAGCATCAGGAGGCTCCAGCTGCTGCCACCTCCGTGCTCAGGACACGTCCACGGGCACCCGCACTGTCCCAACCACCAGCCATGTTAGTGGAAACGCTTCTTCACTAGTAGGGCATAGGTACGAACAGTACTTCTGCACCCAAGGCTTCCCACTCGCCAGGTTGCTACCTCCCTTAAGAGGCAATACCTACTTTGACATCTGAACTGAATTTGAACAGAGACACTAAGGGCACTTAATGGCACTGTACCCTCCGCACTCCTCTCCCTGCTTGTTCTCCAAGTCTTACTGTTTGCATAAACTCTACATTACAAATAATCCAAAAATTAATTATTCAGCTTCTAATTCCCATTGCATGTTGATGTTTATGTAATTGAAAACCATATAATTGCTTTATGTTTTTAACATCCCTCATAAATATGGATTTTTAACACAATCCCTTATAGCAAATTAGCACAGAGTATCTGGTAATGTGAGATGGGAGCATGAGTTAGTTCAGCAAGCTCAAGGAACAGCACACAGACTAAAGACTGGTGTGATGTCTCTCACCGCTTCACAATTTTTAGCAGGCAGAAGAAAATGCGCTGCGGTGCCCAGATTTCCAGGGAAGCTTGATCAGATGCTGGGACACAAGTTTTAATGCGAGAGCAGCAAAGAAGGGAAAGCTAGAATTCTAACAGCCTCATCCTTCACAGATTTACAGGTACTGAAATGCTTGGCTGAGGATGAATCTCTGCTTAATATAAAGCCTGGCAAGAAACTTTCTTTTTTGTGGTAATCCACTTGCTTATCAAGTTTCATGTGCTAGTTTTAGATCAGGCAGTATGAAATACTTTTCTCTGGAACACTGGCTGGCAACTTGCTCGGGTTTTAAAAATCACCCTGGAGCAATTTATGCTTCACAGTGAATACAACACACTGGTATAGCAACTTAAGTGTGACCTGCAATAAAGAAACAAATGTTATTTGCTTCAGCTGCAGAAAAGTTAACACTCCTGCTGACCTGGCTGGGACCAGCATTTGGAAGGAGTGGGTATAAAGGCATAGTGAGGTCTGGTAGAAACACTTTGATGTTCATACCACCTCACTTGTGACCTATCTCCCCCAAAATCAGTTTTTCATATCCTTATTTCTCCTATAAGATGATATAAAATCATATTCTCTGTAAGGCAGAGTAAAATTGTAGCTATGTCAGCACAGTGAAACCACTTAGAGAAAAAACAGAATTACTCTAAGCAAGGATTTCTCAAAATAAGAGACACAAAATGCCCAGACCTATTGAGGTCCTGCACACATGGGGTCGCCTACAATTCTGAGGGCAATTCTGCATTTCTAGCTGCTCTCCTTCCTACGAGTTAAGTGCATTGCACCAGCACAGTTTCTAGCTACAGAGACATCTGGCTGACCTGGAATCTCTGCATTTATTCTTGTTGAGCAGATGTCAGTAAAACTTTTCAACAGACCTTGGTAACCCTGCTTCAGGGGACTGTCTACACTGAAAACAAGCTGCTTTAGGTCCATTACATAATTGATCATGTATTAAACTGCTACAACATCTGAATAGAGACACTTTTACACCTGGTCATGTTGGCTTTGCTCGTGGCTTTACATTTGAGTAAGAACACGCACACAAGCTTTGACAGAGCTCACATGTCACAAATTATTCCCAGATATAACTGAAGTTGTGAAAAGATACAGATTTTAACCATGTGCAAAACTGGTTTCAGCTGGGGACAGAGTTGCAGCCTGACACATTAGGAGCCACATCTTCCAATTTTACTGCTGGCAGCTGCAGGGGGAAAATGAAACAAAATAAAATAAAAAACCTACCCCAAAGTCTGACACACAGGTTGCTGGGAGCTGTTTCTCCTGATCACAGGTCTGAGCAGCAAAACTGGTCTTCTATTCAATTCCACTGCTGCCCAAACAGAACAGCCCAACTCCTAAAAAGCAAGAAAGGAAAACTCTTGCGCTCCCTGCCCAAGTCCCCGGGCAAACTACTGAATGTAGCGAGCTTCCTCAATAGTTCACCTTGGGAAATCGATTCTAACTAGCGGTCACAGACACCACAATGCCAGAGCAAGATTTGCAAAGGCACTGAAGCATAAATTAACCTCAGACCTTTTGCTGCCCTGGTTAATGAAGGCAGGTCTCAAAGCTAGATTTAGGCTGAAGCATTATCACTTAGCTAAGATTAATGTTAGTAATCAGGCTAAAGAACAAGGTTTGCCGTTTGACTGAAACTGCAGGGCTGATGGGCCAGACCTGGCTGGAGAGCCGTGCAGATCAGCTCCCAGTTGGGCTTGGAAGTAGAGTTACAGGTTGGGGCAGGCTGGTCTGATGAATGAGGGTTAGGACTAGAAACAGAAGAAACAGCCAAGCTAACTCCAGCTCTGCTAGCAAGAGCTTCTCTTCAGCACTTACCCCAGGAAACCTTTGCTGTGGCTCCTCCCTGACACGTGTTTGCTACGACAACTACCGTTTTCCAATAAAAACCAGGTTGTCCCAGTACTGAAATTGTACTAACAAAAATTAAAGTTTCATTTTTAATTACAAATGCTATAATCCTTTCCTCCAGTAACTGTAGAAAAAACACTTGGTCACCTTACCTGGAATTGGTTTTATGGCATGTCAAAGATTAACATCTGTGCCTTTTATTTGGATTCCTTCCATTGACAGTAAAAAGACTGGGGGCTGGCACCTACGGTCCAGCAACAGAGGCCTTCTGCACCATTAAATGACACTGACATCTAGGAAAAGTTAATGCAATTCAGCAGCCAGGACATGACATGACCTGCCAATTCATATCATATATTTAAAACATCTGCATGCTGTTAAAACTTGCAGAAAACATATTTGAAAGGAATTGATTTTTACTAATGAGAGCTCAAGAAAGAACTTAATTAGCCTCAAGAACAATGGGGAAAAAGAATGTCCTTTATTTTAAACCTGTCTTCCTCTAGCGTGACATTTTATCACTTGTTTTTGGAGTTTTGAAACACAGGCAAAGACACTGGATATTCCTGTCATCACCTTTTTCTGGAACTGTTAATTAGGCATAAATGCCACAAAGTGAAGGTAAAAATATTGGGACACAATTGTTAAGAGCTCATATTTCATTTCTGCACAGGTGAGAAAAAAACCATGCCATTTACAGTCTAATTCCCAGGTCCCCTCATCAGCCACGGGCTGAAGCGAGAGTAGCTGATAGACTGTGCTACCACCTGCATGTGCTGCTTTTGTAACTAGCTTGAGAATAGCAATTTCAGCCCCAGCAGCCAAAATTAAAAAAAATCATGGGATTACAGCAAGAGTCCACTGAGGCACTCCCATAAGAATGGCACTTCCATCATGGGAGTAAGCTGTGCCTTGAGGGAAGGCTACCATTGGCATCCTGAAGTCCATCTGTCTACAGAACAGGCATAATATGAGCCGGAGACACAAAGTCAGTTCCCTGTCCTTACTGTCTTCTAAGGAATTGCTTTTAGGGCAAGGTGATACTTGCCAGATCCTCTTTTTCTTCCTTTTTTTTTTCCCCTGCTAAAGCTGTTGACAAGCATGGTGAGCCCCCAGTGATACAACACCTTGTCTAAGATTTGACCTAGGTCATAAAACTGATTTTTACACTAGCCAAGTCATCACCTGGTGATAACTGCTTTGAGCTTCAAGCCATCAAAGGTGGGCTGAACAGGAGATGAGGTGAAGAGGCTGGACACCTCCCAGATCCACAAACACCCTTTTAAGTAAGTTTGTTGTCCATTTAAAGACCTGAAGTCATTGCTTGTCTATTCCCACAATATAGTTGCTTTTAATAGAATAGGCTACCACTGTTTGGCGAGCAGCTAACATTTTGGCAGCATGTCTATTATTATTCTGCCAAAATGCTAGGCCAAAGTGACTGCAGGAGCAACATGCTGATCCACAAGACAACCCTTCCTTAGGTACATAGGCCTGTTCTGCAACAAAACCCTGTGTGCTGGGTTGGGCTGGGATAGAGTTAATTGTCTTCACAGTAGCTAGGATGGGGCTGTGCTTTGGATTTGTGCTGCAAACAGCGCTGGTGACACAGGGATGTTTTCGTCCCTGCTGAGCAGTGCTCACCCAGAGCCAAGGGCTTTTCTGCTTCTGCCCCCACCCCACCAGGAGCAGGCTGGGGGGGCACAAGGGGTTGGAGGGGACACAGCCGGGACAGCTGACCCCGACTGACCCAGGGGATGTTCCAGACCATGGGACGTCATGATCAGAATATAAACCTGGGGGAAGAAGAAGGAAGGGGGGGACGTTCGGAGTGATGGCGTTTGTCTTCCCAAGTCCCCGTTACACGTGCTGGAGCCCTGCTGTCCTGGAGATGGCTGAACACCTGCCTGCCCGTGGGGAGTGGGGAATGGATTCCTCGGTTTGCTTTGCCTGTGTGCATGGCTTTTGCTTTTCCTATTAAACTGTCTTTATCTCAGCTCACGAGTTTTCTCACTTTTACCCTTCCGATTCTCTGCCCCATCCCACCGGAGGGGAGCGAGCGAGCGGCTGCGTGGGGCTGAGCTGCCGGCTGGGGTTAAACCACGACACCCTGGCATCTTTGCAAGCTCAGGGAGCTGCGAGACGTAGCAACTCAAATCCACTTGTACCCACTGCCAGGACCTCTCCCTGAGATCTCCATATCTATGTTACACTACTTTAATTGCAAAGCCATGGTGAAGTAAGAATTCCTCTCAGTCCCTCTCAGAAGTTACCACGCTTCTGAATGAGTCTGGGACCACCTACAATAAAGCCTGTGTTATTGTCTGCTGTTCAAATGAAGTGATCAATAATCAATTTTACAAACAACAGACTGGCCTGGGAGGCAGCAGGGACCACGGAGTCCACATAATGTTGAGAGAAATGTACAGATGAACTTCCAGGTCATCTGAAATATCGGTACCAACTAATATGAACAACTGCCTACTGTAGCTCACCTTACCTTTTAGTCTCCATGCAGATGGATCAATTTTTTTCTTGACAAGAATCCTCTCAAATAATTAATCTTATGAGGAAAGAAAAAGGGAAAGAAGATGAAGCCTGGACTTAATCAGGGAATAGAGGAACAGAGGAAAGAAGGAATTCACAGCTGACAAAAGCATTTCCATCTAGCAAGTGTTATAAACCAGGGATATTAGAGAGCTAAATATGTTCAGGCAAAGTCTTCATTTAATAAAACATTCAGTGACATTTTATTTGTATCCTTCCTTAAGTTTCTGCTTCTATTTAGTCTGCCTCTGAGTATTAAATTCCTGCTGTAGGCTGAATCTGGGCTAAGCTGATGCACAATGATTGCAAGTTGAGCTTCAGTTTACAGACTGAGTCAATAATGAGTCAAAGAGAGACTCAATAAAAGGAAATGTAGTCAGCCAGGATCAGCCTATAAAGCTTTGGGATGTCTAAGTGACACCACAGCATTTGGGAATTTCAGAATTTCAGTTTGCCATGTGCAAAGGGCTGGTTATAAACTCCATACGGAGTGGGATGTTCTGGGAGCTATTTGTGTTTCATAAATCAGGTTTTGTGGTATTCCATTGAAATTTAGAGTATGTCTGTTCCACTTGGCTGTCAGTTCTAAAATCCACTTTGCATTGCAACTCAATCTTGCAAACACCAGCAATGGGCCATAGCGTTTTACCATTACAGCCAGTCCCCTTCCAACTTTGTCTCACCTATACCTAAATCCACAGAAATTATCAGCACAGAATGTATAATATCACTTAAAAATTAATTTTAATAAGTCAACCTTTTGAACTGTTTTCCACTTGTTTGACACAGGGTCAGACTTTTCATTTTTTAATATGCTGCTAATTTTTATACAAGCAATTTATACATGCCACAGAGGGAAGAACAGAGACTGCTGACAACTGTGTATGTTTCTAAATCTGTTTTAGAATATGGGTGTACGTGAAAATCCTAACACAAATTCAATTAAAAAATATGCAAAAATAAAAAAAGGAGGTATCCACATGTGTAACAGTGGACATTACCAAATACACTGTAGAAACATAGGGCAGGAACCAACTTCAGGACACTTGCAAAACATTTGGTTTATAACTTGACCACAGTGGTACTGTTTGCTAACAACTGCAGAGCTAGAATTGTAGGAAGATTACTGAAGCCAAGAGCCTCTCTCTACAGCACCAGTCAGAGTGAATATAGACTCGCAGCAATAAAACCCCCTTTCCTAGGCAACAGGGTTAAAGCTAATAAAGGTATTTAACAAACTTAGAAGGAAAGAAAAGAAGGGCCATGAAAGGAAAAGGAGTTTGAATTAAAATATCCAGTACGCTTTTGTTGATGTTGAAGCTTTCTAGACTAAAAGTACAAAACAGAGGAGAAAGTAAAGGAGGAAACACTGTGAAGACACATTTAGATAAAAAGCAATTAAGAGAAAAAAATTAAATATAGTCCTAGAGCTGAACAAATTTACATGGTTGTTGAAAAATACGAAGGAGGAAGAATTCCCTTCCAATTGAGTGGATGCCTGTCACAGAGCAGGAACCCCCCCAGCGACAGGCAGGCCCGAGGAGTATACCCAGAGTAGCTGCTGTGAATGATTAGCACTGTCAGCTAATTCGAGGCATAGGGAGAGATCTTAAAGTAATGAGAAAAAAAGTGTATGGGGGAGAGAAACTTTCCTGGATTAAGATCCATTAAGTATAGAACAGGAGCAGAAATTTCCAATCACTGCAAGTGTTGTTAAAACTGGAATAACGACTCCTGTGGATAATCCAAGAATCACATTCTCTATCCAATCCCCAAACTCAGGCACATACTTTGATGAATACACCACATTCCAGACTAAGGGAAACATCTGGCCAGACTGCCTCAATGCTGGAAACCAGAGATGACCAAAGTATAGCTGGGATGGGATTAAGGGAACGTCTCTGAAGTTTACCATGGCAGCTACAAGAGCTACAAATAATTACTGTCAGGAATTAGAGCAGAATTATTTGACTTGCTGCTAAATTGTCACAGCTGAAGTTTTTAAACTGACGCTTTCCCCAAGACAGGCAAACCTTTGTAAGATGTGCAACACTCAGTTACAAGCGGTGAGAAGAAAGGAGGGCAGGAACTTGTTCTCAAAAATTTGACCTTCCTCCCATTTTCACAACTAAATCCTCGGGCCTCTGTTTCCCTCCCCTCAAATGAATCCACCCCTACTTATGACTAAAATTAACCTTTATAAACCCACGGCTTCAGGCTCATCTCAGATTGCAGCATGCTAGCAAAGCGATTATTCATCAAGGACGGTACATTTTGAAGTGTTCCATGTCAAAGCTCGGTTAATACGTTTTTCAGTAGGGGGTCACATTCTTGTTTTCCTAGCCTGCAGATCGACCCTTCTGGATTGAAGGGCTCTTTATGCATGGAGGAGTATCTGACACAAACCAAACCGATATGCTACTGGAGCTTTCCAGCAATGACAGCAGGATAAAGGAGGCCTTTGAAGTTCGTGGAGGAGTAGGAAGAGGTGTTAATTTAAAAAGCTTGTCAGTATACCCAAGAGCAGGAGGAGAGCAAAGTACCAATTAATAATTTACACTTCTATTCCATATGTTATCATAGTATCTCAAAACAGTTTGCAAACATTGATTAAGTTTCACGACATCCTCCTGATGCAGACAAGCACGGATGAAGCTCTACTCCTACCAGCTGGGATGTCACTCTGGGAGCATTTTGTTTAGCCGATCTATGCCCCCTCTTCCCCATCTGTTAAATGATGATAATGACGCTATCACACAATGGTTCAGAAGCTTAGTGATTTTGAAATCAACACATTTTTAGATAGAAAAATAGCACACAAGGGCAATATCATATGCCAGACTACACTCAATTACACTGAACTAAAGCTACCACATTTGACATGGTAACGTAGCTAGTGGGAAGAAAACCCTCTATCTTGATTTTATAATACCCTACCGATTTGCTTTGTTCGGTCCCTAAGTACCCTGAGCACTTGAGTTCTAGCTAATGACCAGGATTCTTGGGTAGTGTGTTAACATGAAACTCATTGTAATTACAGTAATTGGATCTGCTGTAGAAAGAATTGTGAGAAATGAAACACTGTCCACAGTAGCCTCTAATTCTCAATTAACACAAAGTAGTTGGTGTGTTTGGAAGCCAGGACAGACATACCCATGGCTGCAAACTCCAGAGGGAATCATCATTTACATTCAGATGGACAGTTGAGCCCTTTATACTGTTTAATCCTCGCTTTGAAAGACAGGTACACGAGCATCGTCCACTTACAGATGGCAAAATGGCAATTCAGGGAGGCTTTGAGCTGGCAAAGGCAACCACACACACTCCCCACAACCAGTGTTTCACTTTGGGAACTCCTCATTCCCAACCCTGTACTTGGACTCTTTTTTCTAATAAAAAAGCCCACAAACCATCGCTGCTCTGATCCTAAGGAGAGAGAGCTCCTTCTTCCTTGTTTGGGGCTTTTACGCATAGAATCAAACAGAATTACTTTGCTTAACCATCTTACTAATCTGACTTTTCCAGAAGGACCAAAGATAAAGACAAAATTAACAGCTTCATGAAATACAGCTCTTTTCTTCTCCTGAGCCTGACAGTCACTTCCAAAAGCAGATTGTCATGACAACAAACAACCTGGAGGCAATCCAGCCAATTAATCTGCAGAAGAAGCAGTCATCTCAACCTTGGAAAAGAACACTGCTGCTTTAAGCTTCAGAAGCCAGAAAGAAAAAAAAAAAAACCCAACAACAAAAAACCCCCAAGAAAACCAGCAAGAAACCTTACCAGCCGCATTAATCTTATTAGGCTGCCTTAGGCCTGCAGTGAAAAACAACGCAGCCCTCGGTGCAGAGGCAGCAGCAGTATCCGGGTGCTAGTCCCCCAGCAGCTCTTTCTGCCCCCCCAGACAGAGGGTAGGGGCACGCCAGACCCCCTCTCCGAGGCTCTGATCCGATCCGAGCTGTGTTCCCAGGCTGTGATGGAGCCCAGCCAGCAGGGGAGTTCCCTGGATGACCCCTTCAGCCCTTACGTATGGAGCCAAAGGAAAGAGCTCATCGGTTAGGCAGAGGAATGGCACGGAAGATTGTCACCTACCGTTGCTATAAACCCCGTTTTGTTAGCATTGCTGTTGCGTGTTTTCCCTTTTCCCCTGCGAGCGGTCAAGAATGTTTATCACCATGTTAAGCTCAGAATTATTTTCTCTTCCACAACGGACTAAATCATCAGTGCAGCTAGATATTAAAGTCATTCTCCTTCAATTTTCCCAATTTCTTCTTCCTTCATACCCTGCTTTATCTCTCTTCATGTGTCCTGCTTCCTATAGGCCCAAGTAGATCACATCTCCCCTGCAAATATCCGCCATCTCCCATTTTTTGCCTACTCTGATCTCTCAGTAGTAACCCAGACATTACAATGTTTAGCAGCTGATGCCCAATACACATAATTTGTTAACCTCAACTCATTCATATACAACTCACATTTTATAAAATACTATGGTATTAAGTTACAGAAAACAAAACTGAGGAGCACTAGGTGTAGACTTATAGCATCAATTAAAAAGAAATAAACTGCCAGAGATTGTGTTTTGAGATTGTCACAAGACTCGATACACAACAATTTTCAAACAAAAATTTTCTTCCCTGTCCTCATCTTTTTCTCTAAATACAGAAACAAGGAAGGGTAGGAATAGATTCTTTCACTGTAGACTTGTCCTGCAGTGAAACATGCTTTTCAGAAAGTAACTGAGCAATGAGGATCTAAAGCTTTAAGCCTACATAGATTTAGTCTTCTGATAAACAGACAGACCACTGAACTACTTAAAACTGAAGTTTTATTATTGATCCCTCTGGGTCCAATCCATCTCTCATAGAAGTCACTAAATGGATTCCCAGCAACTTCAGTGAGGACTGGATCACAGATTATAAGCACTTCCTGCAAAAGTGCATTTTTACTAATCTGAAAAAGATACCAGTCTGCTGAGCACCGAGAATGCACGCACACATGCACACTCTGCACGTATCACTCTCATTATTTGCAGAATTAGGGAACCACAGCTCTAGCCAACACAGAGCAAGCAAACAGAATCGTATTTTCTACTGAGCCTGTTCTGCATTAATTGGAGTTGGTATAATATTACAGAATAGAATAAACCCCCTGTGCCTACCTTGAGGGCTTTCACAGCTTTCTTCATCACTGTTGTCTTGACAGTTATTTTGACTGTCGCACACAAAGCTTTTATCAATGCAAAGACCATTTTTACAGTGGAATCGGGCAGTGGAGCAAAGCAAGGGATTTGCTGCTGCGAAAAGAGAAAGTGAGAACTTTCATTAGAAATTCTCTTACCCAGGCAGTGAAATAGCCGTTAAATAATCAACGACAACGGGTCACAACTCAACAGTTGGTCAATTCGCTGAGTATGTGGGAGTAACTTGGCAATCAAACCAACCTTGTCTCTCTAAACAGAGAGCAGAAATTCATGCAAGATTCATTACAATTAGCAGAGATTTAGTTCACCCACAGTTGTGATAAGCCTTCTGTTCACTTTCATGAGAGCCCCTATCATGATCACCGTTTGGTGCTCAGCATTTGCTCCCACCGAAGACATATGGAGGGGAGCACTGCCTGCCATAAACACTGCCTGTTGCTTCCCATTACAGCAAACTCAGTTTAGCTCAAGTTTTGTATTATAAGCCAACAACCCTGGCTGAGAACTGCCAGGCAGCGGTTTATTTACCTCTGCTTCTGTCTTTTTTCCATTCTCCCCACTATTTCCAATTGATACAAGGGCAAGGTTGACATTTCTCAACTTCTCAGTGTTCGAATTTCAACTCCTTTTTAAGGGTAATATGCACATCACAGTAGCACCCAGAAAGTCCTTTCACATAAGGTCCAGTATTGCACACAGAGCAAAAACCAGAATAGTATTTAAGCTGACTCATTTAGATAGAGCAGTCTTCTCACCCACACGAAACCCAGCAGTAAATATGCTGTAAGATGCTATGTCTAGTTTCATTTAAAGCTTCAAGCAGTGCAGTTTTAAACATTTCTCTTGTACCTCACAGCCAAAGAGGTTTCCTTGATATTCATTTTAGTTCTCTCTTTTCTAATTTCATCCCTCTACTCTTAGCTATAGCCCAGCATACCTAACTACATAATCCCTCCTTGAACAGTGTGTTTGCACCCTTCATATACAGCATATATAGCCTTATCTTCCAACATAGTCATTGCTTAGCTGGGATATACATAATTTAGCAGTTTTTAATATCTCCGCATAAATCAATCTCTCTGTCCCTTAATCATTTTTGGCACTCTTCTCTGAACTCCCACCAGTTTTTGGTAATGAGTCAACTGAAACAGAATGCAACTTTCCAATTGAAAACCCTAAAAAAGCTGTTTAGATGCCTTGTCTGCCTCAAAGTGCTTCTCCGCCACAATAACAAGGGGATTACAGTTCCCAAATACTAACTGCCTTCCTATTTTTTATTCTTTAAAGTAAGAGCTGCCTTTAAAGAGTCTTTAAAAAAACCCATAAAACTTTAAAGTCTGCCATGCATAGAACATGCAGTATATATTACAAACACTACCAATTCCTCCAGCTCCCCAAAAGCACATTTTATCATGAACATGCTAAATCTCCTTTGGTCTGAAACTGCTGCACACTTGCATAGCATGTTGATTTTCCAGGTCACTTTAGAGCCTACAGTGTTGTTCCTCTACATAAGCAAAACAGTGACCAGACACTTGGATATGCCAGAAAATACCAAGTGCGTGCTTGAACGGCATAGAGAAACGAGGAGATCAGCAGCAGGTTATCATCAGCTGTAAGGTCCCGTTGGAGCGACACACTACAAGCTCATGGGAAATTATGTCATTCATAACCAACTCCAGGGGCTGGTGCATTTTCAGTCGAGACCTGCCACTTGTCGGTCCACCACCTCAAGGATATTGAAAGCACTTTTGTCAAAACTTGTTTTAGCATAACCCGAAGTAATTTCCTTAGCCTTCAATCTCCTTTCTCTGGCTTCGCTTGCTCCACAGAGGTGCTCTCTCCCTGCCACAGTCCTCCCAGGGCCCAAACCCGACTCTCCAGGCAAACAACAGACAGCACCTTAAGAGATAGTCGTGCTGTGGGTGAAAGCAGGCAGAGAAAGGCAAGTCCTCCAAGAAGCAGACAGCGATACATCACTGTAAAGATTGCCCCCTTTGTTATCTTTGAAAGCTGGTGTCTGTTGTCCTCCTCCTGACCTTTAAATGTCATTAAAAGGAAGAACTCAGCCTGCTCCAACAAGAGAATGAACAAGTATTTGCTGCAAGCTTCCACCTACTGACCCATGCTTTTACCAGCTCCTGATAATAGCAACAGAGCTGCTGGATCGAACGTAACCTTTCCCTACTGCTACGATACATCCCTGCTAGACTTACAGATACAAATGGATCTATGCAGCCACACGCAGCGGGTTTAGCCCAAGTCAAGCAGTACTTCAGACCATCTCTCTGCTGCGACTTCCCTGCAAGCTGCTGAACGGCTCAAGCTAATACACTGGCAGGAACGTCTGACTTTCAGAACCTCCTTCTCCTTCCAAGAACCTGTTTCACTAAATAACCCTTTATTTGCTTTTTGGTTGTTTGAGAACAGGCACAAAGAGAGAAACTCAAATGTGCTGATGAACAAGTAAGTCATATTCCTCAGTGACAAGAAACAGGCAAATAAAAATGAAACAATTTTAAGTCATATTTAATATTTGCCCAATTTAAGTTACACTTGAGCGCAGAGAACCTGTTCAAAGCAAATGTGCAGCTTAAATCTCATTTCAAAGTTACAAAGGGGCTGAAGCATCATACAGCCATTACATACAAAACAAGACTGAGCTGGACCTTAAAAAAACAAAAAGAGAGACCGTCATTTACAAAGAGAAAAGCACAAGGATCATCTAGGTTGTAAATGACAGGGAGAATATTTGACTCGGGAACTAAAGCTAACGGACACTTCCTTTCTAAGTAGTATTAATTAGTCGAAGGCCAAAGAAGCTCCCTCACTCGCGAGCAGGCTGGCACTTACTGCAGTTTTCCTCATCGCTGCCGTCAGGACAGTCCTCGAAGCCGTTGCACCGAAAGCGGCCGATGATGCAGTGGATGCCGCTAGCGCAGGGGAAGAATGTGGCACCGCATTTGGATTTGGCTTTCGCTGGGAGAAGATACAGACAGAAGAGGGCAAAGATGAGGGACACAATTTACAAAGCAATTTACAAATTGACTTACGTAGCAGTACAGGTTAGGGTGCTCTAGGCAGTGCTGGTGGCACCGACGTTAGGTGCCTTCCAAGCTCCCTACGGCCTGCTTTCAACTGCTTTAAGTTTTTTGTGAGACTTCTCTTGCTTGGGCTCAGTTTTTTCCAATTTGTACAATTTCCAGAATGACTGAAACATTCAAATTTAAAACGAGTCAAATGACCTCTCAAGAGAAATTTAAATTGCTCAACGCTTTGGAGTACAAGTTTGTAAACTTGGCAGGCAGGTACTCCTAACCGTCCCTTGAAGACCCACATGAATTTGACCAACTGAGAAGCATTGGAGGAAAAATACTAAAATAGGTCTTACTTCACAGAAAGTAAGAGCAACTCTCTCCTTTTTGCATGGAAGTCTGTTGTAAATGTCCTGCCCCAGGCCTAAGTCCAAGCGACAGACATCTAAGCAGGTCCTCAGGTGGCAAAGGTCTAGCTGGACTAGTCACAGCCCCCCCCAGCCTGTAGCTATATGTCATGCCGAGTCCACAAACACTAAACAGCAACAAAAGTCTAGATTTTGTACACCACCAAGCTTCTCTTGCTTGCTCAGAGAAGCCAAACAGTGAAGAACCCAAGGTAGACAGAGATAATGAACATGGCAGCAAGTTCAGAGATCTTTGGGATCTGGAGGCCAACTTGGGCAAAGACAGGTGTACAAAGAGTAAGGAAACATCTGGAGAAGGAAAAGAGGAATACAGAGATATCAAGAGAGTTAGTGTCTTTGTGAGAATAAGAAACACAAAAGACCTTCATTAAAGTATTTTTCAGGCTGCAAAAATCAAACTCAAACCAGAAAATGCTATAATTAGCACTGCCTTTACTCAGCACAATTTATATAAAATTGGGTGCAAAAGGAACATGAGTTATATGAATTGCATCTCTTGCTGTACTTCTCTCCATCACCCATTATACAGTTCTTCAGGACAGAAACTACATCTATTTCATAGTACCAGCACAGCTACTCATATAACATGAAATACTAACAATAGCATCAAAATGGGTTTAACAAATGATTACAGAATCTCATTATGATCTCAAGTACTTCGCTGCACAGCAACTCCACGGCAAGAAGAGAACACTGCCCTCCGCTAGAGCGATGCAGATTCGTCCACCACAATGCTGAAGGCAAGCACTGGTTAAGTCTTGTGATATCACCAGCCTAGAACAAAGCAACTCCCAAAGTAAAAAAACCAATTTAATGAGACATGTGGTTAGATTTTTTTTCCCTCCCTTTTGCTTTTTCAAATTAGCATATGACATGATGGACCACATCATAGGATGCTAAACTCTCCAGAAAGTCCACTCTAAAGCAAAGCCAGTCACTGTGGGAAGAGCATGCTGATAACTGCAGGAAGGTGTGTACGGTGCAATGCAAACACGCAGTAATACCATGCACAGACCATTGATGGGAGAACACCAGAAAAGAAGCCAGCTCCATAACTTGTGGGCCTTTTGAGTAAATGTTTCCTACTCCTACACCAAATCTACAATATGCATTTACAACTCCCAGGTTTTGAGATGTGACAGATCTGGAGATCACAGCAACAGGCAGTCTTTTTACGTAGCCATATGGCACATCAATACGCCAACCTGCACAGTTTTATAAGGCCAGGACAAGGTCAGAGACAACTGGAGTATAGATAAAAAAAAAAAAAGTATATTCAGTAGGGACAAACAGCTTCGGCATTAATTTGGAAGGAATCATCTCTTCCAGGCTTAAAAACTAAGCGCAGCTGTAGCAAAGCCTTCTTCCTTCAGAAGAAGGAAGTTATATGCAGAGTGCATATAAACTGTTTTAAACCACAGCTACAGTAACTCTCACTTGATTTAGTGTCCTCCAAAAGCAAATTCCTGCAGTTCCTCTTACATGTTTTTCTGTATTACACCAGTAGTTTTCAGTTAGAATTATGAAGTGTAAAATAGGATGTATCACTGAATTTCACATATTTAACTACCACTTTTTCTGAAGAGTATCCAAGGTTCACTTGGGGGGGGGGGGGGAAAAAGTGAACCATTACTTTGTAGAAAAACAGGTGATAAATTACCCTGAAGTAGCTGCCGTGCTTAACACCACCGGCAATGGAAAACCCTCAGCCAAGACATCCGAGCCCCTGCAATTCTTCACACAACTTCAAAGAGCAGTTTCTGTGTGAAGAGTTTTGAGGCAGACTGATCTCAGCTAAGTAATTCGGTAACCACAAGGTTTGAAGCAGTACCATATGCCTAGTCTTTAAACAAAAGCAGCAAAACAAACACCTCAGCCACAGATTCCCAGACCGTCACTGAAGCAAGCGGTCTGTATTAGCATTTGACCAATATTCAGCACACTAACCAGCCAGCCAAGCTGCTGCTGGGAGCATGTGGTAGTCATACACGTATGTGAAGAGGTGTCCAACACTTCACATGTTATGTTTTTGTTGTTGTTTTTCTTTTTCAAAAAGCTAACATCTTTTGGAAACCATGCAGTGCCATTTACGTCCCTCGGACCAAATAACTGCCTGTGGACAGCGTCCTTTTTTAGAGATGTATTTTGAGCTAGAACAGTTTCAAGAAGAGGAGAGAGAAAAGAAATAAGAAAAGGGGGAAGCGACTGTGGTTTTGCCCCTGTTAACATCTACTGGATCCCATTTCTTCAAGCAGGTTTACTTCAGTCACGTGGGGTCTGAACTCAGAGATTATCAACTTTCTGGCAAATAATATTCAGAGCTGCCCCTTTGCCTTCCCTGAAAATCCTGCCAAATTAAGGCTTCAAAATTATTTACTTTTAACGTGTCTAATATGGACCATCTCTTATTCTTACAGCCTTCCTCTTCCAGACCGCGAATCATCAAAACCTGAGCCTCCAGCCCTTTGAAGAGCAGAAGTCGTGTGCCTGCACTTTCCTGACCAGAGCTACAAACAGCGGCGAATTCTGCGAGAGCTCCGTTTCAGGGCCGACAGACACGTCCCAGCAGCCGCAGCTGTCCCGGCCCCTATGGCAAGGCAGCCCAAAGCACATCTGGGCCATTACCTTGAGCTACCGCAGTAAAGCCATGAGCAATATTTAATGTTTGACCACATCTGGAGGAAAAAGGCACTGGAATGACTGAGAACAAAGTGGATTTTCTGGAAAATGCACTCTTTCTTCTGTCCAAAGCATCCCGATACCCCATCAAAAAGAGGGAGAAGCCACTCGGAACAATGATTTAATGAAGTATTACTTAAATAACTATATAAAGTTTAGTTCAACATTTTCTCCCCAGACCTTTTCTAATCTCCTCCTTCTCTTGAAACAGCAGCCAGAGAACAAGAAAATTCTGTTTTAGAATAACTGCTTATTGAAAGAGCACATACTAGTAACCACAGACCAAAACGAAACAAAAAACTAAATGCCTTTAAGTTATCTCTAAGTTTCCCTTTTACATAGTCCACTGATTTTTGGGTTGTTTTAAACTCAAGGGAGAGGAAAAACAACAAACAAAACCCAAATGCAATTCTCCATATTTGCACCAGGCATGATACATACACAAACCAATCCCAATTCAAACTTACATTTACATTAGACACCCCAGAAAGATAAAAAAGCATTTCAAACACCACAGTGATTCACTAGTCACACAGCTAGCCATTTACCAGACACAAGTCTCACTCCCAAACAGAACTAACTCAGTTTTCCAAGTTCCAATTCCAGACACAAAATGTGTTTCTCGTATGCTGGGCATAAATGCAGGAAAAATGAGAAACCAGCGCTGGCTTATTCCAAGCAATGTCCCTTGACTCTGGAGAACTCCACTGGGGAATTTCTGCTTTATTTTCTATTTGACATCCTTCTTGTCCTCTGGCACCGTTTTCCCAAGGTTTTCAAGCAAGTGTTGTTTGGTCATTGCTCACAAAGTTCACAATCATTTCTTCCTGAGCAGAAACGCACCTTCCCATTCTGCAAAGATCTCTGGAGATACCCTTAACATGAAGGGGCTATCCATTTTCTTCAGGTCTTCGGCACCCTCACAAGTAACAGACACGCATACCAGGATCACGACCGCCTGTAGCAGATTCAAAGTCATGTGCTGCACTATTCACAGCACTCCCCTGCAATTCCTACTCCCATTACAGGACTGTTACAAAAAAGGGTTCCTTCTGCTCTGCTCATCATTGTCTCTTCTACTGCACAGGTCTCAAGTTTTCAGGCAGATCTGTATGTGAGAAGCTTTATGTTTATTAACAGCAGCTACCTATATGGCTCCCTCAGTGACTTCAGCCTTGATAAGCTTTCAAGGACATCGTTATCTTTGCAATCTATATCCTTCTGTTGCACTTGGCTGAAATGGGCTCAGGGTAATAAAAAATTATTGGGCTATCAGGAAATGACAAAAGAGAAGTGAAAAAGGACACGGACGCATGTGGATCATCTGACCTTATTTAGCCTTGGTGTTATAACCAGCTAAAAGGAAGGGAGTAGCTGATTATTTTTGAAGGAACTGGCAAGTCCTCCTGAGCCTAGGTCTCCAGAACCTAAGAACTGAGAGACCACACGGTGGAGGGGAAGGGGTAAGGACTGACGGACACACTTGAAGGAAATCACATAGCAATTTACAAACCTGTGTCTAAAGAAAGGCCACTCAAATAGCAGATCCAGCCTGGATCCAATTGCAGAAATATAGCAAGTACAAAACCCACCCCAAATAACCTGACATTCAACCAATATGTGAACCTATGGCAGAAAAGGATCAATTCACTCCAGCTCCACTCTTCATTTGTTACCTAGTCATGGCAAAAGCAATCCAGGACTGAAACATTAACATGAATCTGTATTTACACTACACAAAAGTGAATTGCCGTCGTATCTAGAAAGAGGTGTCGGTGAACCACCATGCACTGGAGGAGCCTCCTCTGACTCCATTAGCCATGGGAAGAAATTGCTCTTCCCTAAAATATTCTTCTCGCCTCTTAAAATTCAAACGTGAAGCAAGTGGTGAAGATGCTGGCAGAGAACTGCTGGCCACAATATAAGTTTGCCAAATGTTCCCGCCAGGTTGGTTTGCTTAAGTTCAAGAAAACTATTTTGGCAGTTTTATGTGTGAGCGTGTGAAGTTGCTCCTTATGCTATGCAGAAACCGATCCTCCCACCCCCTTCTTTTAAGGCTCTAAAAAAATAGTAACTGCCCATCAGGACCAGTTGTACATTCTGCTGAAGATGTGACAGTTTGCAGGCATGGCTCTACAGCATTAGCAGAAAAACATTTTGCTATCTTTAGGGTACCAAGTGCGAAACAGCACAATTTTTCAAAAACTATAATCCATTTTATTATTTCTCAGCAGAGATGAACAACAGCAGGGGAAAAAAAAAATCAGATTTGGCATATACTGTATAAAACCTTATACTGTATATAGATACCCCCTTGTATAAAAGTAATTCTGACACTCTTGACTTGGCTACAAAGACTTAAAACCCAACTAGAAGGTTACAACAGATCTTCTGTGACACGCAGATGATTTTTATTTCCATAGATAGAGCAGCAAAGACATCAAATGTCTTCTATAATTATCAGCAAATAAAGTGCAGTTGTGGAATACAGGTTTGAGTAATATAGCCAGGACAAGATGGCATGGCTCAGCTTCTTGGAAAAAAATTTGTCATATGTAATTGTAAGTAGATACCAACCTACTGTTTAGATATCACAGTAAAATATTAGAGCTGTGCCCCACTATAATGACACAATGCTTAAAAGAGAAGACATCATACATTTATGACAGGTTGAGTTTCTCTTACAGAAGCCAGTACACAAGTCTTGCTAATGAAACTTTAGGGAAGAAACTTTCTGACTGGATCGCTATTGTTGAGCCAGGTAGTCCACACCTCCAGCATTTCATGCCTCCTTACAGCGAACTAGGCACTGCTTATTGCACGCAACAGATGCAAAGATAGCACACAAGCAGCACCCCACATGATGCGGCCACTAGGACAAGCACATTTCCTTCTTTTAACTCTACAAACAGTTCTATTTTGAAATATTTCTGTTATTTTGCAATCTGGAGTGAGGGAAATGGGATGTAGCAGATCCAACAGCAGACATTTTGTGACAACCTGCAGCCAGAAGTAAACTGCACAGTATTTCAGCGTAAGCATCTTTGAACTCAGATTGTTGCCTTAGAACCCCTCCAGGTAGCAATCAGGCAAAATAACTTTATGCTGCTTCACGCCCACACATCTCAATCCAACAACAGATGATGATTTATTCAGCTAATCAAAACTTGATTACTTGCATGCGACAAGAGCAACTCTCCAGACAGAAACTGTTGTGTGCAGATGCTGCATTATTGCAGAGCCACAGGTATTTTCCTGACTCTGATAATGAACCACCTTAAACTTCTCTGCTGTTGTTAATTTACACTGAGAGGTGCCACAGCCACATCAGACAGCACCGTAAATCCAGTCTCTCTTGATCCATGCGTGGCCAGGCACAGCATTTCAGTAAAGACTCTACACGAAGGAGTTAAAGGTAGCCATCTTTTCAACTTGCCCCTGCTCTTTGAAAAACAGGTTTTAACCTCAATTTACAAAGAAGAGAAGGATCAATTTTACAACACCGTGTGTAACACAAGCAGGATGGCACCAGGGTACGATCCCTTTCACCCCAAGAACTGATATAAACCCTAACCCAGTTAATGCTAACAGTAATTTTGGGTTAGTTAATTGCTGTTTGGACCCTACAGTATGCTCAGTTCAGTTCCCAGTGGGAAAGCCGCTGCAACCCGTGCTACCAGTCATTCAGCTGCCTCAGCGCTGAAGGCAAATGCATCATTTGTTGGCTCACAGAGCTCTTCAACAGGGCTGTCTGGCAGAATGACGCAGAAGTTTCACTTCCCCTGCTTGCTTTTTCCTATCTAGAAAAAAGCTAACACTTGAGTACTATTGCCAGTGTAAAATCCACCCAACAGCCTACTATGCCAGATGTTCTCCAATTCAAGACAAAGCAACTATTTATTTCAATGAGTTTTGATCCAAAACACAGCCAACTGTGGAGCACTCATTGCACCCACAAAAAGCCCTTGGGTCACTCTTACCTTTGCTCCCTGTTTAACCACTCAGGTGAAAGAGTTGCTAGTCATAAACTGCTAATGTAAACTCAGAGAAAGCGGAGCCTAAAAAGTACTTTATTTTAAAGGCAGCAATTTTATTTTTTTTTTTTTAAAGTAGTGAAATTAGCCCCATAGGAAATGTCAGAGGTTGCCTCCAACACAGTAAAATATCACCCACTTACACAGGCAATATTTACACTATAGTTTACAGTAAGAGAGAAAGGACAACACTAAAGTAAAAAAGCCAATGGAGTCTGCTGCTGTGAAGAGTAAACTGCTTGCTTTGAAAGGGGGAAAAAAAGAAAGCACTTCAGAGTTGGACTACTATAGGACAGTGGCCTTTACTTCTTGCCAGATAGTAAGGCCTTAAAGTAATCTTCCATGGTCTAGAAGTCTATGTTTCAGTCCTTCAAAATCATCACAAAGCAGATGAGATGCCAGAAGAGAGCACAGACAAAAAGCTTATTTTTTCTGACATTCGGTAAAGCGATTTCTCACTAAAAGAAGTATTTTACAAGTTACCACTCATTAAACAACCTGAACAATAATTTCATACAAAAGGACAAATCCTAAATCAGCTGTTACACCATACAAATTAAGCACAACTTCAAAGTTGTTAAGTTACTCAGGATGCACACAGGCAGGGCAGAATGTTGCCCTTAAGGGACTTAGTAGCAAGGGCGACCCTCCTCGGAGGACATCAGTGTGCCTGATGGGCTACGATCCCTCACTCCATCCTGGGCTACTAGCTACCTGATCTTTTTATTTCAGTTGTGCCACCAATTCCATCCAACTGTTAAACCTGTCTGATTCCAAGCTCTTCAATCAAGCTATTTACTGACCCCCATCTAGAGGAGACCATCAAGAGGATTAAATAATTAGCACCACAAACCCTCTTGATCTCCCCGCATAAAAAGCTATCAAATGTAAGTAGCTATTGCACTTGCCCTTACTCATGTGTAAATTTCTGTAATTGAGCTTCAAATGAAATATTCACTATGGCCACTTCACTATAAATCTTATTATAACTACTAAGTATTTGGTTGCTTAATCATGAGTGAAAACGAGTTAATTCCAGTTTGATATTCTGAGTTTGAGAGCCATCTGAGTGAGTGACAAAAAGATCAGCAGCTGGCTTACAGCTCCTTCCCAATTAATGCAGATGCTCATTTCATGCATTGTTTAATATTCAGCTTTGCTTAAGAATTCTGATGTTTGTCACCTACCTGCAACAAATATTCCAGGTCAGCAAGGAGATAACAGGAAGCAGCAAGAAAAACAGAAGGCGGCTTAAAAGCACTCAGGGATCATAAGTTGTGAACAGAAACCCAGAGGTCTCCCATGGGTACACGCACAACTACTACAATACATACAACTACTTTTATAGAGGAATTCCTAGCTTTCTGTTATATATTCTAGTTGTTTAGAAAAAGAAAAAAAGGTGTTAATTTCACTAGCCTTTTACACAAATTATTACTGGATTATAAATAAGAACACGACCACTAAAGATTGGTTTTGTACAGTTTTGTAAGATTGTCGTTCACACAACACCTGGCAGCCTGGAATCCTAGCACATGACAGCGCTTACTCCATTAACATAAATACACAAAACCTACTTTGACTGCAGCTTTTCATTGCCACGATCCTTCCAGGGTGCAAGCTCTGGCAGAATGTTTCTCTCTTCCTTAGTTCTGGCCCTGCTGTTAGATTTTCTCCTTCCATATATTACCCCCCCAACAAGTAGTTAATAAAAAAAAAACACCTACTTACAGGTTTACTTACAGACTTGTGCTTTCTCCACAGACATTTAAAATGCACTAGATGGAGATATAGTGTAAGGTAGGGCACCACAAAGGTAGACTGTTAGTCCTGTTTATAGGGAGAGTTAAATTCCCAGATCATACTCTCAAAAAAACCCACAAGCCCCACATTTCCACCATTTCACATAGATTTTTAGCAGGAACACAGATTTTAAAAGTATTCAAGTTGCTGTAATTATACTAGTTATTTTAACATACTGCTTTTATATTTATCTCTATGCCTTTATCTTGTTCTTTGTGCCTGTATTGTCTTCCTTCATGCTCATGGGGGATCAAAGAGCAGAGTAAATCAGTATTTGACAGCTAGCTTCGTTATTTGTATCAACCATTTGGCTGTCTTTGGACACATCCATTTGCAGCAGAGGCTTGTCACCATCTCCAAAACTGCACACAGACAATGACCAAAGTTCACAGTCACCTAATCCTCTGGTGAGTGCCCTGAGCCATGTCACAGCCACTCCACACTTCCCAAAGTAGCGGATATAGATTTGATTAACTAGAGTACAAGCTCAGCTCTGATACTTGTGAATGGGGTTAGAATCATAAGATAAAATCCTCAAATGTGTCAAAGTGATTTTGATGCTGGAATTCCCTTTTGGTTTTAAAAACCCCTTGTTTTGTTTGTTTGTTTGTTTTTTAAGTGACAGGTCCCTAAATCACTTACTTGCAAGTATTCATTACTTGCTTATTTATCTTTTCCAACATGTGGTGAGCTTTGATACAACACACACTTCACAGCTATTTAGCTCACCCTACTATAAGCTGTTAACTAGCAAGAGAGAATCCAAACTTATCAGAAACCAGCACTGGAAACTTCTCAAAGCTAAAAGTGCACCTGGCTAGCAGCAACAGACTGCAGCAGATGAGATGATTTCACCTTTCCACATGACGGAGCAGTCCAAAAAATTGTTGCAGGTATGTAATGCTGTATCTTAATCCCAGGAATCTGAATGCGTCTGTTGAAAATACCACCCTGCACCTCATCTTCTATAGCATTAGCCTTAGTTAACACCAGGCTTTAACTAATGCTTTAAGAATCATTTTTGGGGGCCGCTGATATATTAAACAATTCAAAGTCAGTAATCTTTACAGACGGGTAGGATTAGTCCTACCCGGGGTCTTGGCCCGCTACTGTATTTCTAGGACATCTCGGCTGGTTTAGACAATCCCTTCTGAATTGGGCAGCCATTTCTTACTAACAAAACTCTGCATCTCATTCTGCAGCGCACTGAGCTCTGTTTGTTGAGCCTAAAGCCTAGTATTTAAAAGGATAGCAGCCGGAGTTATTTTGTGCCCTTTGTTCCTGTACATGAAAGGCACTTATTAGGCTGACTCTGCCAAGTGGCTAAACCCAAGCAAAATATCTTCAGCTGTAACAATTGTACTATCATAATAAGCAGTCATTAAATAGCTTATAGAGATTGCAGAACTCACTGTCTCTGCAAGACCTTTTCTCTCTGTCTTTTAAAGTGGCTGCTAGATCTGGTTACTTAGCAGTATGGAAGTCACGAATTTGACTGCTCTCACAGCAAGCGTAAGGAAGGCGAGGACAAACATCTAAATTGAGACTGTCACCAGAATAATTTGGGTTGATAGTAATGACCATTTATTAGTAAATTTTGCCTGCACCTCCATTTTAATTTGGGGACTTCCAAAGGGAAAAGCATGGGTACATAATAACGCCTTAGTATAATTCCAGCTTGTGACCTTCCTGTAGAGCAGACTCGAAGCACGCTCCTGATCGAGGGCAAACTCCCTGAGTTTTTCCTATTTTTTTTTTTTTTTGAAGCAGTGAACAGCAACAAATCTGAAAGCTGCCTTCTGAAATCTACCCCGTATCAAAGCGGGCAGGACAAGGCAGTCTGACAGTCCCTATCTGAGGCTTCCAGGCATATGACATGGGTTTGAAGCTGGTGGGGTCCCCGCTCCATCCTCCTCCTTCCTACAGCGGGCTGCGCAGGGCAGCGCAGGAATTCTTGCACTCCAGAGCTTCTCCAATGACAGGGCAACTTCCCCAGCCACGACGTCGGTTTCAGTGGGCTTTTTTTCTTTTTAAAATAATTTCCACCCCTCTGATGCTGTGAAGCTTTTAATACATACAATTCTTCAAAAACTACCTCTTCTGCAGAAACTGGATGTAATTAAGTCAGTCAAAAGGCACCTGAAGTACCAATCTGAAGATGAAAACCTAACCTGTCTTTGTTCTGTGAGAGTTTCAGTTTCCCAACTGAAAGGTTTTAGAGCACAGGAAAAGATTCTTCACATAATCTAGGAAAGCCAGGCTGCTAATTACAGAGTGTGGGTTTCATTTAGAATTCTTGTGAGAGAGTCTTTGTATCTCATCCACGACTGTGCGTAATTGTTTGTTACAAACGCTTTCCCGCAGACTCTCCAAATCCTGGACGTGTCGAACAGTAAAACCTGTTACAAGTGAACACCAGAGGGAGCAGTAAACGATCGTCTGGTAGGTAGTTTTTAAATTGGAGACCTAACAATAAGGTGCGCAAAAGCTTGGGGAAACTTAAAAATGGTTATCGTGGGCTGTATTTTCGAACTACAATATATTTATTGCTAATCCAGTCTAGTTCCCCACCAGTGCAGGGTCAACGAAGAGTAAGAGCAAGAGTGCAGACACAAACACTTGGAACGATGCAAGGTTAGTTAACATCTCCCACTCGCTCAGTCCACCTCCTGATGACAACAGAAGATTTATAGTCTTCTGAGACTATAGACCATTTATAAAAAATGCTGTGCACATTTAGACAGATTACAGAGAACTGAAAATATACCCAACATACAAAAGACACAGAATGGAATGTGAAAAAATAGGGCATTTTTATTATATATAAACACACAGTTCAAACTCTATAGGGTAAACCCAAGAACATGGTTAAGAGACACATAAAAGAAGATGAAATCAAGGATTAATATGCCAACATATTAGCAATGAACAAGCAAGTACAGGGCTATCTCAAATATTATTCTACTAACCTGCCAAAGACATTTAAAAATGCTTGCAAAAACAACAATAGAAGCATGGTTACAACCATAAAAAGACAATGAGAAAACACTACCACCACACATTAATAAAAGCCCTCCAAAACACTTTTTTAAGGAATTGAACATAAAAAGAAAATTTAAGTTTTCCCAGGCCTTTATCTTTGCACTACAGCCTGCAGACTACCAGATCTAGGAGATCCTAGGGTATTTTTCAGCAGGACCCTGGCTTCAGCACGGTCTCCAAGGGCTTCAGTTCCCTTACAGAGAAACAGAAAGGCTCTTACCAGATCTGCTAGACACCTGGATTAAATTTGTTTCCCAGATTGCCCAAATATGAGTCACAACATTCAGGGCTATAAGAGTTAGCCTACTGGTGTGGGACTCCAGAAAAGTTTGGCTCACCACACCATGCTGAGTGCAACCCAGGACTGCAAACATTATAAACCCTTCAGTTCTGTCTGCAAGGTGTTCCCTGCAAGCCTGTGTGTCTCAGGCAAGAGACAAAGCTGACCTTTAGTGGAAACCCACTTGGCAGGTGTCTTCAATACCTGTCTGGGAAATGCTAGTTAAAATTGTCCATTTTCGTGAAGCACTTCACTTAATGAAGACATTCTCCCCCATGGAGAAGTCTCACTCATAAAGACTCTGTCTGAAGGACAATCAGAGCAAGGTCTGATGATGATAGATTGCTGGTGATGAAGTGATCTTTTTACTACTGCAGCTCCAGATGTTCCTACAGAGGCCAGCCCTTGCTAGCCAGTGCAGAAGTGTGTTGGCAGCACGCTCTTACAAGCATGGATGATGCCCTGTTGCTCAGACATCTCTACACTCAATCACACAGCCTTTAGCATTGACTCAAAAACATGCTTTACCTTTGTGTTGAATGAGCAACAGTGGCAACTAGAAACAGAAACACATGAGGCAGAAGTTCCTAACATGAGAACACACCACCCCTAGACTATCCTTGCATAGGATTTTTTTTCTAGCCCACAGCCCACACTCTTTAGCTCTTGTATTAACACAGCTAGTCACTGTATTCACTGTGTGCCACTATTTGCTCGTAGCTGAACACACAAACTTGGCATGTAAGAAATGGCTCTCAGAAGAGCCATGAAGGAAAATCTAGACTTCTGGGTACTTAGTATGTCTCTAATTCTGGCTGCTGTCATGCCAGGCACTTAGCACGGATGATGTGCCATGCTCTGAATCTGCACCATCTGCTGCTCGTTAGCTGACAAAGGCAGCAACATGCCATCTCTCCACTAGCTGTTGCTCATTAGCTGACAAAAGCCGTTTTCAGTGTTCATATTGTTCTTTCTGTAATAATCTAATACCAAGATGTACAAAGAGAAAGAGAAGAGGAAACAAAGATGACAGAGTAAATTATGAGCTTAAGTAAGAACATTAGTGTACTCTTAACCTCAAGGAGAGAATCCTTCCAACAGCAGGACGCAGGTCTTGGCCCCAAAGGAGTATGTCAGCGTGTAGGTAGGTATAAAGGTCAGCACTAAGGAGAATCCATTTACCTCAAAATGTTTTGAAACATGCAAGCACACATTTCTAGGCTCTGTCCATTCAGGTTCTCTATTTTGTGCCATTTTGCATCTTCCATATCTGATAACAGACAGAAAACAGAGTGGATGACAGCATGCATCTCCCACCTTGACTAGTGCAAGTACTCACCCCAGGTATATATATGCCTGGTATGCAACCAGAGCAGGATTTAGGAGATACGCAGTCAACACCTATAAACTCCACAGGGAAGTCCTGTTGGTAAAGACTCTGCATTTGTCAAGAGGAGTCTCAGCTTCTGTTATAAATCATTTACACAGCTAAAAAACAGTAGTTAAAAGCCCACTAACTTTAAAAGAAACCTACGTGACAGATGCTGGAATACACAGGCTGATGAGCAATCCAACAGACAAGAACCAGCAGAGCCGGGGGAATGAGCTACAAAAGGGTTCACCATTTTGGGAGATACACTGATGATAGCAGATTACTCAGACTCAAATTACTCAAACTACTGGAAATACTCACAAAACATTTACACTGCTATGGTCAATTAATTCTTTTTCAAGCTCAATTAGTGGCTTAGAGGAAGAGCCAAAGAGATACTCAGCTTCAAGGAGAAGGAGTTCTTATTTATGACAATGAGAAGTCACCGTCTCAGCTTATTCCCTCCCTCTTACACCTTTTCTCAACCCTCCTCCCCACATAAAACCAGGTAAAATTCTTCTGTCATCACACCGCCACGACAGAAGGCAAGAGCACGAGAATTGTTCTGCGTACTAAACAGCATACAGACAGCTGGCACGGGAAGTGTTAAAGGGATCACGGGTCAGGGCACAGAGGAAGCAAGGAAGAGGACAGATGGTATGTATGGATTCTGGCAAGCGTGGGAGACGAAGGGAAAGCCCACAAGCAAAGTGACATAGTTAACGGAGATGGTCCTGCAGAGCAGGAGACAGAAAAAGGACAAAAGGAAGAAAGGGAAGAGATAAGACATGCATGGACAAGGTGCAGGTAATTCTGCTTTGCATCTTATTTCCTCCTCGCACCCAGACCGGCACTTTTTACTTGCTGGCCACAGAAAATGAGAACTGGACTGAGTTGTAAGTGCTCCTGTTTGAAGGGGGACAGATAGGATGAGATACTACAGCAACAGAATTGATACAATATTGCTGGACATCCATGTTCAAACGTCAGGCAATCCAAAAGAAAGAGAACAGACTTTGCACATAACCAGACACACACATGCATGAAACTTCCTCAGTGGGCACGCCAAAACACAGCATACTGGTATTCACAGAAAAACCAGTCCACAGTACCAAGTGAATCCTGTAACCAAACTCCTAGTCACACACAAACACTTTAAAGCAAGGTTTAAGCCTTTCAAAGCGAACTAGTTAGTCGATGAGGAATCGCAGACAAAGTAGCTTAAAGCACGGCTCAGTAGTAACACACTGGGAACTCAGCCATCTCATGCTGCTAATGCAACTCCTATGGCTTTGTCTTCACTATCAACAGCTCAGCTAATGCAAAGCAACATCACAGCAGAAAACAAAGGACTCCAATTTTGCTGCAAGGTAAGTTTTACTAAGTAGAGCCCTATTCTGATAGGAGGAAGGTAACAAAGCCTAGCCTAAAACAATTTAAAAAATTAAAAAGTTTTATATCTATACATACACACACGCTCCAACCCTTGCGATGCTAGCATGACACTTTCAAGCATGGCTGTCCTCCCTGGAGTTGCCTGACACAAGTAACACAACACAAACTGGTACAATGACACAACCAGATGCGACGCGCACGCTTACACGTTTTGAATGTCAGCTGTTCTTAGTCTTCAGCTGCTGTTTCTGCAGACAAGAAGAACAATTCCTGGGCTCCTAGATTCCCCTCTCCCACAAACTAAGGCCAGAGGACCTGAATGTTAATTGCACTGCACATCTTTAAAAATTGTTTGGTACAGCTCCTATCTCATCACTGGAGACTGATCATGTACCAGGAAAAAATTATTCCCAGTGGGCATATAGAATCATAGAATCATTTAGGTTGGAAAACACCTTCAAGATCATTGAGTCCAACCATCATCCATGCCCACTAAACCATGTTATGGAGTACCCCATCTACACACTTTTTGAATACCTCCAGGGATGGTGACTCAACCACTTCCCTGGGCAGCCTGTTCCAATGTCTAATAACCCTCTCAGTAAAGAAATTTTTCCTAATACCTAACCTAAATCTCCCTTGCTGCAACTTGAGGCCATTTCCTCTCGTCCTATTATTCAAACCCTGGAACAGGTGCCCAGTGGGGCTGTGGACTCTCCATCCTTGGAAATGTGCAAAACTTAACCAGACAAGGCCCTGAGCAACCCTGGTCCAAGTTAGTCCTGCTCTGAGCAGGCGGCTGGACCAAACGACCTCCAGAAGCCCTTCCAGCCTGAAGTAAACTAGGAGCCTATCTCTACAGATTGACACAAGCTGGAAGGGGGAGAAGAGACAAGTGATTTTTCTTCTTCCTTTGCCCTTCTCAGATTAAGACACCAGGGCTGCCTTTCAATGCCTGAACTCTGAGCTAAGAACTCCTCTAACACCAGATTTGGGCTGTATAAGCCTATCTAAATTTTTATTAGTTTCTGATGTAGAAGACGGGTCAGTAACACTAACAGTACACTGTAAGAATGGGACCATTTCCAAAATTCATTAAGAGAGTAAACCAAACTTTTTTAGCTACACACACTTTATGGATATACTCACATACGTAAGTGACTGAAATTGTCCCTCTGAAGCTATCACCACGGCTCAGTGCTCAGCAGGATTCAAAAGGGGATGTTTCTTGGGTTAGAAGGAATCACCCATCCTTCAGACAGTAAGCCAACTTCCTCAATTCAGACATGAGCCAACAGCTACCAACACAAAACCATCCCAGTCTCCTTACTAATGCTGTAATTCCTTCCCCCAGTGACTCCTCTCACATCCCATGTCTCTGCCATGGTGCACAGACCGTAGCTACACAAGCATATTCAGCAACGCCCCCCCCCAGTGGCTGGTTCATTAGACGTGCTTCTCATGGCAGCATACACAGAGTTAAAAGCTGCCGACCAAAATGGAGAGGATGGAGGTGCCGAACGGCCAGCTTGAAGCTCTCTGGATGCGTTACAGAACATTTTTTGCACGAATATTAATTTTTTGTTTGGAGATTCAAATGAGCACTATCTCCATTCTGTTTTGGCTTATCTGACCTGCTAACAGCAGGCTAGCACAGGACATGAATCGCTTGCTCTCCCCGTTGCCTCTTTTCCATGCTAATTTTACATTTATGAAGGTGCTTAGATAGCAGATAGATATATAGGAAGAGGAAAGAACAGTCTAATTATCTCTGTTAATTTGGGCAGGATCAAAAAGATGCTCATCCAGAAAACTGTTAACAAATCAAGTGGGCTGGAAGTATTTAAATAAAAAACCCAACAAAGGACAATTCTGCAGAAACTTAAATTCATAGTTGCAGCATAGCCTAGATCAGTGAGGTTTATTTGAGTCTGTCATGACAAGAACTTTTATGAATTGTCATTTTGCAGCTATTTATATTTTATTGTCAGTTACTATGTTCATTACTGTCTGCAATTCACTAGATCCAACTGATTTTGGTAAGGAAATTTTTGAAGAGAGAGTCACAAAGCATATTTTCCTGTTACTGATTCATGGGTAAATACCCGGCCCAGCTTTCATTAAGAAAATCTTGATTAAGATTTTCTAACTGTACCGGGTGAAACAAAATTCATGCAAGGCAAAGGATGACAACATTCTTAGAGACAGAAAACACTCCTGGGTTTGTATCATATAAATACAGAGAAGAGCCAGCATTCAGCTTGTTTTAAGAAGTAGAAACAGCACACCAAAAGCCATGCTAGGAGCATATTCAGAAGCCAGGTAATGAGGAACCTGAGAGTCACACAGCTGTTGTCATCAGGAACATCTCACTGAAAGGTACAGGTTGAACTTTGGATATTTTTTATTCTTGCCAAAGCTCCCACTAATAAATTCTGCTAGGGCGTAAACAGACATGCATGACAAGGATCAATGCTTACAATATGTCCATACTTTCCCAAGATGTTACAATCTAAGTAAGAAAAAAAAAAAAATTAACCTGTCTTCAATGTTGCAACACGAGCCTGATGTTTTATAAAGACTGCAAAGCATCAGATATTTTATCCAGATACTTTTAATGCCTTAGAAAGGGAGAAAAGCTCACTGACTTAAAGCCGAACTGTGTATGGAGATTTCCACAACAGTTATTAAAGCCCCCTTATTTTAAAAGGGATCTATAACCGGGATTAAAGAAGAGGCATCGAGTTAAAAAAGCAAGTGCATTTAACAAAAGTTGGTATTTCTAGTCCATTAATTTTGAAGAAGCTATTCTTTCTTCCTTCTGCTCCATAAGCGAAGCTAATGATGTTTTAGAAGTGCCCTGGGAAAGGTAAGCTTCTTATTATTCTGTTTAAGTGTAATGAAAACCTTCATAAAGTATGTAAGTAAAGGAGCAACTTTGGTTAGACAAAAAGCAGTAACTTCTCAGAAATTTCTCAGTCACTCTAGAATCACATGAAATTTGAGAGTTTTTTCACTCCCAGCTGGATTTCAAATCATAGTGTTATGCTGCAGCATAATCTTGCTGTCTGGGTAAAATGTGTAGGCTACAAACGTTCGTGCTAACTAATGGCTGAATAACATTAACTAAAGCTTAATTAATGCTAAGAAAAAGATGAAATCAAAGAGGAAAAACAGATCAGACATTTTTTTAGCTCTGTAGAACTGGAAGTTCTGTAGGAAGGATTAAAACATGTAAACATTATTAATCAATTCATTTGGTCTATTTTCCAGAAAGTTAGTATGAAGTTTCAAAGGGTTAGGAATTACATTTTGACAGGAGAGAACTAAATTAACAGGATACAGTTAACAATTTTGAAATGAAAGGAACTAGTCTTGATGGTAGTGGAGGTCAACTTATAGCACTTGGCCAGTGTGCTGAAGCAGTATACACAGGATCCCTAAAAATCACAGAGCATCACTCTTCCACTGGAAGAATTGTAAGTCCAGTCTGTCTCAATTTATCCATCTGTGAATAGGGTTTTAGGTACCTTCTACCAAGTGCCGTACTGGACAATTTGAAGAACATTAAAGACCTGAAATAATAAGAAAGGCTGTCCTTTTTTTTCTAACAATAGCTAAATTAAGAAACTGGCTGTAGCTTTGTTACTTACCTCATACATACTATAGAACACACTGGTAACACTACCTAGCCAAGCCTCGTGATATTAAGCATGTTAAGGTCATAGCAATGGTCACTTACGGCATTCCTTCTCATCACTGTCATCAAAGCAGTCCGGCAGCCCATCACACTGCCAGGCCCCTGGGATACAGCGGCCGTTACTGCACATGAAGTTTCCCGGAATGTTGCATTCATTTGTGAAGTTATTCCCAGGCAACAGTTGGCTCTCTGCAACAAACAGAAAAGAGGGAAGTTTACAGGGGATTTTAAAGAAACAGCAGCAAAAGCAGACACTGAGCAAGCTGTTTATCAGTGGTTGAATGAAGATGAGGCAAATGGATCTTGACCCTGGTTATTCTGTCATTACCCCATCAGTATCCTGAGTATGGTACTTGGTAGCACTTTCTTTTTCCTAAATTATCGTTTTACCTGTTCTCCATTCATACTCCCCATCTTACAGATTTCTTTCTTGCTATTTTCTTTCTAGGAACATACATGCAGCCTTCTATGGATCCTCAGGTGAAAGCAAATTTTGTTAAAAAAAAAAAATCTCTCCACAGGGTCTGTCTAAACATAAGCAAAACAGACGAGGCTACAAGAACTCAGCTCCATACTCCCATGCTTTTGTCAGATCAGTACTTACCTCGCAAAATAATTTTTTGTTGTTGCTACCCAAGGGCTAGGAACTAGGTTACACGTTGACTAATTCACACTAGGTTTTCAATTAAGTTTTAAACACAGTGCTGCTGATCAATCTTAGAATTGAGCTTCTTGGTGTTAATATAGTCTCCTGGCACACATCTGTCCACAGGCTAGTAAGGCAGTTGGCACACTAAGAGTCTGCCAAGTGGAGGGGGTTTAGTGGCAGGATACTGGAGATCAAGAGAACCGTGCAGGAGGGAAATCTAGAGATTTGCCTTCAAGTTTAAGCACAGCTCTAATCAGCCATTTTAATCTACCACGTTTCCCGCTTTGTGCATTGTGTTTGGAATGCAGATATCACAGAAACACAAACTTTAGTAAAGGAAGATAATGATACCCAATGGTTTTAATAAGCACCAAAATGGCATGTCGTTGAGCCAGGGGGAAGCTGCAAGACAAGGCAGAGGGTGAGAGAAAGAATATCCTTCCCCTCGTCTTCCTCTGTCACATTCCAGGCTAGTCCTAGGCCACATGCACTTGACCAGGCAAAAAAGAGAAGTACAAACCTGCCCCCATAAGGGTGGAAGTGTCACAAAAATATGCCCCCCCTTGCCTGCCCACATATCTTCACTGTTCAAAACCGGGAAGGACAAATTAAGTTAACGTGCAGCTTAATCATTTACCTGTCATTTACCCATTTTGAGGATAACTGCCTGATTTTTGGCACCCTGGGGAGTGTCAGAGCTGCAGCCGGTTCCCTCCGTTGCCCACCCCAGACCAGTTTGCTCCCTGCCCCTGCTGGAGTCCAGCCGAGCTCTCGTGGCCAGGAGAAGCTCCATACACATGGCATGGCGAGTGTCCCGCTCTTCAACGCTACAGAGGCCACAGAGCAGATCACAGCTCCCAGGATCAGCACTTTCAGGGAAGACCCTTTCCTAGCTCGTTCCTGCAGTCCCAGGGAAGAACCTGCTCCATACAAGCATCTTTGGAGAACTCGGCTGCCAAAACGAGCCTGTAAGCATGAGGCTTTCCAGAAACTCCTGAAGCAGCCAAGTGCAGATGGTTCCCTTCCTCCCCCACAATGTAGCAAAATGCTCCATCCCTGACACTGGCAAAACTGCTATGTTTTACATTACTGTTTCAAAAGACATGATAGGAATGCTTCAGGGAGGTATTTTTTTTATGCCTACGTCTGCCCCAGACAACATATTCCTCTCAAATGTAATTTTTCTTGCAAATGGCTGACTCTCCTGGGGTTGTTTTGAGAATCTGCCAGCACAGAACAGATACCTTAATGGAAATTTGCCCTGAGCTGTTAAAGGACAAGGTAGTTCAGAAAGAGGTGCAAGTAAGGTCTTCTGAGGCAGATGGGGCAATCTCAGCTGCTGGCTGCACACCCAGAGCCACCTGTAAGGTGCTACAGCAGGAGAGCCAAAGAAAGAAAGTGAGAGCCAGCAAAAAGCAAGGCCAGGCTCTGCAGCTGCCAATTTGACATCTTTTTTGCTTTTAGCAGTTTCATTTAAACTTCAGTTTCATTCCCTGCATCACTGTGCTTCCGATCAAGATAGAACGGGTTTGCTCTCTACACTGTGATGGCAAAAGGCTGCAGCCTGGAACACGCTGGAAGCGGCTGGAAGCAGCTCAGCTCCAGCCCGCTCGGGCAGCACCCTCCCTGCTCCCAACAGCTCCCTGGGAAACGCTGTACCCAACTCTGCTTCATGCCCGAGTCCCTAAATCTGAACCAGCAATGGGAACGTTTTGTCCTCGGCTAGTCCTGCCATGAAACACCGAACAGATACGGCGCTGTCGATAGCCACCCCTGGGCTAGTGCAGCCTTACAGCATCACTGTTAACCAAGTTCTGCAGTTCTATGTTCAACCAGCAAGGGTGGGGGTTTTTTTGGTTTGGTTTTTTCCTTAAACCAGTGACTGAACACATTCAGATCAGTCTTTGTATCGTTGACCTGTACCTAGTAAGTAATCACCAAACCAAAATCACCACTCTCCAACAGCTACAGAGGGTGAAACCGCCAGCATTACACAACCTGCTATTATTACACACTGGGAGTTGTTTGCTAACACCTCTGCCGGCAACTGGAGAAAACCTACCGCAGTATTACAAGACTACAGCATGCTGTCACCAGATCAAGATATGAAACAGATGAGATACCTGGGTATTCTCTGCAGTGTAAAGGCACAGCCAATACGCCATGTTCTCGAGTTTGTTATAAAGCATCCAAGAGCTTCCACAGCAGAACCTAACACCTTTCTCCACACTCACCCCATGAAATAGCTTTCAGGTCAGTATGGGACCATGGGAAGACTTTCCTGGTAGTTGTCATACCTTTTATTAGAGAGAATTTACAAGGTCTCAAATATTAGAAAACTGAAACGTCCTGGCTAAGAATAAGTCTCTGATGTAAACCAGAGTTATTTCAAGCTTGACAAGAGAACTAGGAATTACCAAGGCTTTTGCTCTCAGAACCTAAGCACCTAGGCAGTACAAATTTAGGCAGCAACATCAAAAAGGTGTCATTGTCATGGCATCTCTCTCTGTTGCTCTGCACTACCTTCTTGTCTAACCTCATTTTTACATCTTGCATCCAACCTACTCCACTTCCACACGGAAGCTGCACCTATTCAAGATGAAAAATCCTGCTGTCAACACTTAACTGAGACCTCTCTTAGACTTGGGCAAGTAGCTAGCTAAGAATGACAGCTACCTGCCCTAAGTACAGAACTGTCTTCTCCCCCCTAAGCACCACAGTGTTCCTGAGAAAATATGATAAATGGATACCTTTAGCACCTCCTGTGCAGAATAACCGCAGTTCAGCTCCTGTCAGATCTAATGCTGTTATCTTGCCTGAAAAGCTTTACCCATGATCTCCATGCTTCTTTAATGAAAACATTTAGACCAAGCCAAATCATTCAAGAAATTTTTAGAGTTACAAAAAGCAAAAGCCACAAACCAAGAAACAACCCCCCGAAAAAAGATCTCAAGTCCCTGTTACTTTTAACAACTCCTTTAAATAAAAGCTATACTTCTACCCTACTGAATTGAAGCAACATTCCAGGAACAGATACCAAATTTTATTTTTTACACAGTAAGTTGTTTGTTTATAGGATTACCTTTGTCATACGATAAATTTATCCTCAATGTTCTTCTAAAGCAAGGATGTATTACTACCCTTTTCACCAAACAGGAAACAAAAGATACTGGCAGATCAAGTTACTTGCCAACAGCCCTGCGCAAGCTCTGCTGCAGAATGGGAACACGGAACTCTGACTCAATCCAATTTCAAAGCAACAGCTATTTCACTTAATACATGGCCTTCATCAGCTGCTAAAGAGAGCTGCAGGTTACAGACAGAAATTTGAGAGCCATAGTCAATGCATCCAGGAACTTGTTATGTGCATTACTCCATCTCCAAAAAATCCATTGGTGGATAAAGAACTGTCAAAACAATTGCACATGTGGAACTGTTTTAAATCGTATTGCTCCTTTTCCTTCCTTCACTTTGCAAGTCTCCTCTATCGGATGTAAAAACCCTCAAAGAAATCCTCAGTGCAGTCATCGCCTCCCAACCCTGAGGAATGCGACGTTCCTGCCCGCTGAGCACACAGCCCACTGCATGACTCAGGGGGCTCTGTGCATGCACACGAGGAGGAGCAGTGTTACAGACACACACAATTCACGACATGGAAAGGACCAAACTAGATCATCTTGTCCATTTTTCTAATAGGGTCCATACAGATGTCAGGTTTTGTGCAGCCAACTTGCTATACCGCCTGTTGGCAGGGGCAGAAATTCCTTCGAGCTGGCTTTCCAATAGTTGACATATTTACTCTGCAGCCTCTTTGACTAATTTTGAATTCAACCCAAATATGAGCTATACGGACGTTAAGTAAAGGAGGAAGGGAAGAAGGGGAAAGAAGCAGTCCATTTTCACTGCAACACATTGCTCACTTTAAGAAGTATACCATCTGGGCTGAATAAAAAAAGGGACTCGTGTTTCACTTAGAAGGGGACTGAGTAAGGAAAGTCAATCTGTTTTAGCAGCCACTTCCAAAAATGTTAGCATCTAAATATTTAATACTCACTGAAAAAGAATCAGGGAAAAATAAATAAAAGGATAAGTCATACTGAGCACTTCACACTGTATTAAGAAACCAAGTCAAGGATATCTTTCACAAAAAAACCTTTACCTGAAAGCATTCCAGAGAACCGTGCATGTTACAGAACAGATCACTACTGATAACACTGCTGTCTCTGTATCAGAAAATGTAATCAGTAAGAGTAGGCAGTCACCCTGCCCAAAGAGGTTTTGGGGAAGAAACACATGACACTTAATGTGTTCAACACCCTCATGAACAATGCCAAGAACTTCAGCCTCTTTGCAAAGAGATCTATCACCAAGGATGAAGCATGAACTCTTCGCTGCCAAACCTTTCGCATGTCTTTCGTGGGAAACCTGGGATGTTCACTGGATACTTTCAATGGATCACTGCTTAAAGTTTTTAAAATGTGAAGAGAATTATTTTGATCCAGGCTGGTATGTAGCTGTGAGACCAAAGGAGTACTCATGATGCTCTCCTATCACACAATGCACACACTATGCTCCATACGTGAATAAATTCATTCTTTCTTTCTGCTTATCCCCTTGCCATGTGTAAATCCACACCAGGTTTGATTTCAGCACAACAGAAATCTGTTCTCACTCTACCAAAATCCACAGTGTATTGTGAAAACAAAAGGAGAGGGACTAGAACAATTCAGTAGCTGGAATTTGCAGCCAGATTGCATCAAAAAGACATACCTTCAATACCTGCCAATATCTGCTCACCAGCAAAACACATCACAACTAAAGAAAAGCAAGCAATAATGGCAGACTTGAACAAACACTTTTTGATCTTCCTCCGTCATCTTAGATAGCAAATAAGCAGTGCTAAATGACTGGTAGGATATTAGAAGATTTGATTCCTCAGAGACTGCAAAACTACTTACAAATGCTTACATTCAGGTCCAGTTGCACCTGTAAATCAGCCGATAAAGACAGATGTATCTTACCATACTTCTTTATGTTTGACATGAAGCATCTGACTCACTCCACATCTACTTTATAGACATCTACTAATGCAGATGATGCACCTAGAAGAATTCAAAAGCTGAGCATGAAGACACTCCAAACGTTATGCTTTGCTTATAAACTTCAGTTTAACATGTGCATGCATAAATTTCACTGGCAATAAAAGTATGCTGTCAGCAAGATACCAGTGGAATTAAGGTAGACTTGGCTTAACACTCACTGTACTGAAACAGAAGGCAGAGTCAGTTTGTGCTTATGAGAGAATATCAAAGTCAGGACTCCTGCAGCTACCCAAAGAGTCTGTGGCAACAAACTTAAGTCAACCTCTTTACTACATTTTACCCATTGCTAAAATGAAAACTGGGCACTAGTTCTTACGAGGAAGGTCCCATACCAAATGCAAGTATGTAGGGCATAAAAAGATTGCCCATTAACAGCACCGAACAGGTAAGGAAAGTAGACTAATGAGGTCTAAGTTTACTTTCCATCTCTTAAATAAACACCTTTGTTATCACCCTGTTGTGGTTTCAGCCCAGCCCGTAACAAAGGACCACGCAGCCGCTCGCTTACTCCTCCCACCCCGCTCCGGTGGGATGGGGAGGAGAATCAGAAAGGAGAAAAGAAAAAAAAAAAGGAACCTCGAGGGTTGAGATAAGTACAATTTACTGGGGCAACACAAGAGAAGCTACAACAACAACGGTAGTAATAAAAGAGTATACAAAACGAGTGATGCACAGTGCAACTGCTCACCACCTGGAACCCAACGGCCCACCACTTCCCCACCAAAAGCCGAGAGCCTCCCCCGGCCCGCTCCCCAGTTCTATACTGAGCATGACGGCACACAGTATGGAATAGCTCCTTAGCTAGTTCAGGTCAGCTGTCCTGGCTGTGCCCCCTCCCAGGTTCCTGTGAAAATTAACTACCCCAGCTGAACCCAGGACATTATCTACCCCTTATTCTATACCATCTACATCATGCCCAGATCCTACATTTTCCAATTAATCACCACCACTTTCCTTGTCTTATATACACACACATATACATACATATATATGGACACCGCCCCGCACACAAATAGCATTCCCTCAGTCTATGGGCCATCCCTCTATTGTGCCCATCAATTTTATTTAGTCCATGACTTTGGGGCTCCATCTGTTGTAACAGTCCTTCAGAATAGGAGAGATGGTGGGAGGTGTTGGATTGTTGCATGCTGCCTCTGGAGCTTGCGGCTGGTACATTTGGTGCAACCCACACTCCTGGTCTGCAGGTTGAAGATGTTGATCTTGAGGAAATTGCTGGGCGCCAGTTCAAGTTCCATAACTGTTGCACTTGGCTCGGTTTCAAAGTCCATCCTTCAGTCATTTGGGTAATTCTTACTGTAATAGCCTTGATATAGCATATAGACACTATAGATACAATGACATACATTGGCAGGTTATTTAGCAGTTAACATCATACAGCCTAATTCACGGGCTATTCTCTCCCAAAATCAAACCTCCTTGAGGTACACACTGAACTTCCCCATCCTTCTGCATCACCCACTAAGTGTACCCAGGTCCTTGAGCAAAAGCAATCCCTTGGATGGGTTTGTCTCTGCTCAAGGCAGGACTAACCCAGACTGTCTTCCCTAACATACTCTTCACGTGCACTACAGGGACTTTATCTCCTTCTACAGTATGTGGAAGTCTTGGTTGGGTGGGGCCAGCCCAATTGGCAGATCCTCTGGTGTTGACCAACCAGGTGGCTTTTGCTAAATGTGTATCCCAGTGTTTGAAAGTTCCAGCCCTCATTGCTCTCAATGTAGTTTTCAGCAGTCCATTGTATCATTCGATTTTTTTCCGGAGGCCAGAGCGTGATAGGGGATGTGATATACCCCCTCAATGCCATTCTCTTTGGCCCAGGTGTCTATGAGGTTGTTTCAGAATTGAGTCCCGTTGTCCGACTCGATTCTTTCTGGGGTGCCATGTCGCCATAAAACTTGCTTTTCAAGGCCCAGGATAGTGTTCTGGGCAGTGGCATGGGACACAGGATATGTTTCCAGCCATCCAGTGGTTGTTCCCACCATTGTAAGCACACGGCACTTGCCTTGGCCGGTTTGTGGGAGCGTGATATAGTCAATCTGCCAGGCTCCCCCATATTTATATTTCATCCATCACCCTCCATACCACAGAGGTTTTAGCCCCTTGGCTTGCTTAACTGCAGCACAGGTTTCACATTCACGGATAACTTGTGCAATAGTATCCATGGTGAAGTCCACCTCTTGATCATGAACCCGTCTATACGTTGCATCCCTTCCCTGATGATCTGAGGTGTCATGGCCCTACCGACCCATAAATAGCTCACCCTTATGCTGCCAGTCCAGGTCCACCTGAGACACTTCAGTCTTGGCAGCCTGATCCACCTGTTGGTTATTTTGATGTTCTTCAGGGGCCTGACTCTTGGGTACGTGAGCATCTGCATGATGTACTTTTACAGACAGATTCTCTAGCCAGGATGCAATACCTTGCCACAGTGTGGCAGCCCAGATGGGTTTACCTCTGCGCTGCCAGTTGCTCCGCTTCCATTGCTGTAGCCACCCCCACAGGGCATTTGCCACCATCCATGAGTCAGTATAGAGATAGAGCACTGGCCACTTCTCTCTTTCAGCAATGTCTAAAGCTAGCTGGATGGCTTTCACCTCTGCAAATTGACTTGATTCACCTTCTCCTTCAGCAGTTTCTGTGACTTGTCATGTAGGACTCCATACAGCAGCCTTCCACCTCCGACGTCCTCCCACAATGCGACAGGACCCATCAGTGAACAGGGCATATTGCCTCTCATTTTCTGACAGTTTATTATACAGCAGGGCTTCTTCAGCACGCATCACCTCCTCCTCTGGTGACATTCCAAAATCTTTGCCTTCTGGCTAGTCCATGATCACTTCCAAAATTCCTGGGCAGCTGGGGTTTCCTATGTGAGCCCGTTGTGTGATCAGTGCAACCCACTTACTCCATGTGGCATCCATTGCACTGAGACCCTCCCTCTGAACATCCAGCCCAGCACTGGCAGTCGGGGTGCTAAGAGGAGTTGTGTCCCAGTACCAACCACTTCTGAGGCAGCTTGAACTCCTTCATATGCTGCCTATATCTCCTTTTCGGTTGGAGTATAGCGAGCCTCGGATCCTCGATATCCCCAACTCCAAAACCCCAGGGGTTGACCTCGGATCTCCCCAGGTGCTTTCTGCCAGAGGCTCCAGGTAGGGCCATTCTCCCCAGCTGCTGTATAGAGCACATTTTAACAACTTATCCTGCCCAGACTGATCCAAGGGCTACTGCATGAACAATCTCCCGCTTGATTCGTTCAAAGGCTTGTCGTTGTTGAGGGCCCCATTTAAAATTGTTGTTCTTCCGGGTCACTTGATAGAGAGGGCTTACAATTAAGACTGTAATTTGGAATATGGATTCTCCAAAAGCCCACAACACCTAAGAAAGCCTATGTTTCCTTTTTATTGGTCAGTGGGAACATAGCTGCTATTTTGTTGATCACATCCATTGGGATCTGATGACATCCATCTTGCCAATTTATTCCTAAAAACTGGATCTCCTGTGCAGGTCCCTTGACCTTACTTTGTTTTATGGCAAAACCAGCTTTCAGGAAGATTTGGACTATTTTCTTCCCTTTCTCAAAAACTTCTTCTGCTGTGTTGCCTCATACAATGATGTCATGTATTGCAGGTGTTCCGGAGCTTCACCTTTTTCCAGTGCAGCCTGGATCAGTCCATGGCAAATAGTGGGGCTGTGTTTCCATCCCTGGGGCAGTTGATTCCAGGTGTACTGGACGTCCCTCCAAGGGAAAGCAAACTGTGGTCTGCACTCCGCTGCCAAAGGGATTGAGAAAAATGCGTTAGCAATGTCAGTTGTGGCATACCACTTGGCTGCCTTTGACTCTAGTTCGTACTGAAGTTCTAACATATCTGGCACAGCAGCGCTCAGCAGTGGCATGACTTCATTCAGCCCACGATAGTCAACTGTTAGTCTCTACTCCCCATTAGATTTCCGCACAGGCCATACGGGACTATTAAAGGGTGAGTGAGTCTTGCTGATCACTCCTTGGCTCTCCAATCGGCAAATCAGCTTATGGATGGGAATCAGGGAGTCTCGGTTGGTGCGATATTGCCACCGGTGCACCATCATAGCAGCAATTGGCATCTGTTGTTCTTCAACCCTCAGCAACCCCACAACCAAAGGGTCCTCAGAGAGACCAGGCAGGGTAGACAGCTGTTCAATTCCCTCTGCCTCCAAGGCAGCTATACTGAAAGCCCATCGATACCCCTTCGGGTCCTTAAAATAACCCCTCCTGATAGTCTATGCCAAGGATACACAGAGCCTCTGGGCCAATCACAATGGGGTGTTTCTGCCATTCATTCCCAGTTAGACTCACTCCAGCTTCCAATACGGTTAGCTCTTGGGATTCCCCTGTCACACCAGAGATACAGATGGGTTCTGCCCCTTTATAATTCGATGGCATTCAGGTACATTGTGCACCAGTGTCCACTAGACCCTTGTATTCCTGTGGGTCTGATGTGCCAAGCCATTGAATCCACACCGTCCAGTAGACCCGGTTGTCCCTTTCCTCCACCTGGCTGCAGGCAGGGCCCCTCTAATCCTGGTTAGAGTATCCGTTACTCACTTTTTGCAAACATAAATCAGAAGTCCTTTCAAGAGGATCAGAAATGAGATCAGCCCTTCTACTCCGTTTGGGGGACTGCTCATGGGAAACTGGAGCGGCATTTTTCCAAGAGGAATCCTCTTTTCTGATTGCTTTTTCTCGCAACTCCCGTACCCGTGCATCTAGGACTGAGGTAGGTTCTCCATCCCACTTCCTCATATCCTCTCCATGGTCACGCAGGCAAAACCACAGGTTAGCCTGTCATGTGTACTTTCTATCTCCTCTCTCTTGGGCAGAGGAACACTTACTCCTCATAGCTGTGATGGGGGCCTGTACAGGTGGGGAGAAGGACACATCCATTTTGAATTGCTGGAACTCTGGGGACAATTCCTCTACAGCCAAGACACAGGCCCATAGGGAAGAAGAGAGAATTCCTTCGTATTGCCGGAGTTGGACAGCCAGTTCGTCCACCGTTTGTCCACAGCCTTCTTTCCAGGACATTACTGCCAATGAGTTGGCATAGGTTGGTGGTGCACTTCATAGAAACTTCTGCCATATGGGTTGTGTGCATTGGACTTCATCTGGATCTGTGGGTGACTGCTCATTTTCTGGATCATTATAAATCACCTGTAGCATGGCTAATTCCCTCAGGTACTGGATACCTCTCTCCATGGTGGTCCACTTGCCTTGGTGACATGTAACTTCATCCTTGAAGGGGTATCCTTCCTTCACACCTGACAGAAGTTGCCTCCAGAGGCCGAGGACTTGCAGTTTTCTCCCAATCACCTTCCCCCTTCCCTAGATAGGGATCCCAACTGCTTGGCCTCCTTACCCTCTAATTCCAAACTACTGGCCCCATTATCCCAGCATCGGAGCAGCCAGGTAACAATGTGCTCACCTGGGTGGCAGCCAAAATCTTTTTGCATGTCGTGCAACTCACTCAGGGATAGAGATCAGGTGATTATTTCAGGTTCTGCCTCTTCCTCCTGTTCTCATGATGACCCTGGTTCACTTTCATCTCTCACTAAGTGAACCGATGTCTTTGTGTGTTTCTTCTTCTGTACAGGGGCGACTGATACTGGCACAGGTTGGTTCTCTGGTTTAGCTGCAGTGCCTGTCACCGGGGTTGGGGTAGCCACGGTGCCTGTCGCTCTGTTTTCCCTCTCTTCCCCCTGAGGGCGCTGCCTAATATCAAGCAGTGTTTGGTAGATAGTGGCCAGGGACCAGCACAGCGCAGTAAGTTGTGCATCCCTGGAATAGCCACAGCATCTTCCTTTCAAATATTCTACCACTTCATGAGGGTTCTGTAGTTGTTTGGGAGTGAAGTTCCAAGCCACTGGAGGTGACAACTTCTCTAGATACCTGCCTGTATCCTCCCACATGCCATGCCATCCATGAATATCCAGCTAATGAGGGCTAAGTTTACTTTCCATCTCTTAAATAAAGACCTTTGTTATCACCCAAAAAGTTGTTTGCAGCTGCACGTTTATAAGCATATCTCATAAATCCCCATAAATGCTAGTCTTTAGCTTGATTTGCTTTCCTATGCACTACTGCAAAGGTGCCATGCCAGAACAGAAGAATAGCATCCCAGTGCACATTCAGGCCGGCTTTGGGAAGCAAAGAATAAGACAAGCTCTCTCTTGCTCTGCTGTAAAGCCTCTGACAACACCTAAGCCATCTGTCACTAGTAAAGGACACCTGCCAGTGATTATCTGACAACTTAAATCCCCTTGAACAGTTTTAATCCCTATTCTCCCCTATCATCATTTAAACTGCCTGATGATTACATTGCCTATGCAACATTAGAAGTTAGGAGGGTTATTTGTAAAGGCACATTGACAGCCCCACTGCGATACAAGTGCTCAAAAATGTTTCTTCACCAAAGCAACAGGTAAATTAGTGATTATTCAAGGAACTGCTCAGGTTCTCACTGTTCAGGTTCAACTTCCCCTCCTTCAGTTTTCCAGCTGTGATCCATGAGATGCAATATATTCAATATCTAGCATTTTCAAGATTTAAAATGGATCAGGCCTAGTCAAAAAAGAAGAAACTCCTATGGTTACTTCCAATTAAACACCAGATATTACTGAGGCACATCAAAGGCAATGGAAAAACCCTTTTTAGAACACTAAAAAGGATAGTTTCTTTCTATTTAGACAGAAAAACTACAGTGGCGGGGAACACAAACTACTCTCGGGTGCCCATCCTTCATCCATTAATTCCTCACAGCAAAAGCTGTCTTTATTGAACTGGAGAGCAATTAACACATCATGATCTCCACCATAAATGACACAATATGCATAGAATAGAGTATCCTTTTCTAAATATCCTATAGTGGTAGTTTAAGCAATTGGCACATTCTCTATAGTAGGTGGCTGCATTTCAGCACTTAGCCATGCAAGCACCTGAATTAATGAGAGAATGATTTAGAAGATTATATTTAACAACCATTTGCTTTTTTTCTTGCAACACCATCTGCAGGAAGTGAGCCAAGGTGAACAGGCTTACTTTAATCCTACAGTCTTTGTGGCAGGATTCTATATTTGGGGGACTGGGCATTTCACTAGAGCCCCCACATTTGCTTGTCTCCAGCGCAGCTGCTTGAGTACACACCAAAAATACATACATCTGCTAGGTCTGCGGGCTCTCAGCACAGTTAGCATGGTGGAAGAGAAACAGGCTAAGGGCCATTAACAAGACAGGGTGAACACAGCTCCAAACTAGTACAAGTCTAAACAGAAAAAGGAGGAGGCGAGAGGCAGAAGAAATACTTACTAAGATTACTGAACTGGGTGCACCTTGAAAGAGAAGCATTCCCCAGCAAGAAGGTCAAATGGGGATTACACGCTGTTCTTATCCAAACTAAAGTTACCCAGATTGCTTCCTTACAGAAGCGGCAGGGGTAAATATATCTTTCTCTTAATATCTTTGAGGGATGTATTGCTATAACACCACCCTGAGGAAAAACATTCTTTTTGTCTTCAGAAAAAGTAAAGACTAAAGAATTTACACACAATAGTGCACAAGACCTACAACAGTTCTTGGGACAGAATTTAGCTTCCATGAACCCAGTCTCTGCTTTAGCAATAGACTTGTAACTACTTGCCAACAGGGGTCAAACAGGAGTGTTTCTATCAAGCAGCTGTACCCAAGAGAAATTAAATGGGAGGTAAGGGTGAAGGAGGAGATAACAGGCTTGTGTGTCCCATCACACTACTCCAGTCTCCTGATGACCAGGCCAAGCTGACGTTCTGCCTGGAAAACACAGAGATCATGCCTGAACTGTGACAGCAGTGAGACTGAGTCCAATTCATTCACTTATGAATTTAAGCATTTAACTCAAAGAAGTGCATATGCTTCTCCAGACAAGAACAGTGGAATGATGGAGTTGAGCCCTTCTTATCCCCTGGTGAATAATGTTTATGATCCTTTGCAAGGCAACGGAGTCATCACACAGCTACCTTTCTCCCCAATTTTGATTAGGGGAGACTCCTGGCTACTCATGGCAAAAAGGGTCAGTACATGACCCCCAACTTCTTTCTTTTGACTATAATGGCCACATGAGTAAATGGTTATCTTTACTGAAGAGTTTCCTCATCCTGCTTGCCCTCAATCCTCTGAGATAACTTATAGCAGAAGACCAACTCAGACTGACTCATCCACCCAACCCCTTAGAGCAAGAGCAATACTCCAAATTTAGGATTGTTTTGTTTATCTCATACTCCTCTCCAGTTCCTCCCCCCTGCGGTGATTTTAAGCAAACTATGAAAACCATTACTGTGCAATGAATTGGAGCATGCACTTACACAGAACCCTCTAATAATTAACAGCCTCTGGAATGGAAACATTTTCCCTAATTACGTGTTCCTCACTCTCAGAAGAGCTTAGCTATTATCTCCAGGCACTTAAACAGAAAGTTAACACAGTCCAGAATAAAAATCCGAAATACAAAGAACATATTCCACCAATTGTCATCTTCAGGTTATTGAACAGTGACTCTCTTCTAATCATCTCATTTTACCCACAGGTTATTACTCTTTCTGATCTTCCAGAAGAGCAGAAGACACTGTCACGAAAAAATATTCCACAGCAGTGCAACTGAACAAAAGCAGGCAGCCCCCCCCGCCCGGCCCCGACACCCCAGGAACTTTGAGTCCAGGAGGAACCTACTCTCTGACAGAGGAAAGCTGGCCAGTTACTGTCTCCGCATCAGCTCCACAGTCAGGTTCTTAATCACTTTAACTTCCCTGCAGCTTAAAGCCAGGTATACGTTCATACATCTCGGTAAGCAGAATGAGGAGAGAAACAGAAGGGGTTGCTGCACAGTCTACAGGATCTTCGATTTATTGAAGTAATGTGCATAGTTAGCAAAGAAAAGCAAAAAGGTAAGAGCAGCAGATTTGGGGGGATTCTTTTAGTTCCTGCTGCACCAGGAGAAGCTCATGTTTTGGATTTCAATATGGCAGGGAGCACAGTTAATTATAGACCATTAAGGCTTTCAAACAGCAGAGGGTGACAACCACTGACTTGCAGCTTTCAGCCTTCAGAAGATACCTCCTTTAGCACAGTGCTTTAAGGCTCAGGGCAGTGGCGTCCCTCCCTTGAAATCACTCCAAGCAACATTGTCAGCTCTACTCCAAACACCAGCACGTTAACAGGACCACTTGCCTTTCCATTTCTTGGTAGAAGGCACTGCTTCTGAAGGCACAGTCCTGCACTCAGATTTTTTGGAAGTTCAGCTTCAGCATCAGAAAACAATAGTCATCTTCACAGGCTGTGATCTGCCCGTTTCTGAAACAGCTCTGGCTCTCCTGTCCTGACTCGCACCCACAGTTTGCCTTAGACCCTTCTAGAGTATCACAGTGCTTGGTTCCCAAGACACTGCTGCATGAAACTTTGCTTTGACTGCAGCCAGGTTAGTGTCTGATGTATAATCCTTTTCCAGATGTTCCTGGCTAGAAATCCATACTTTTTGGATTTAACTTCAAGCTTTAATATGATGGAAGAACATGAGAGTACTGGTGGCAAAAAGGTAAACAATATAAATACACATCAAAAAAATGCAACTGAGCATCTTGATGGGGGAAGCAGCAAAAAACAGCAAGAACGAACAAAAAAATAAAGATGTAATTTCTATACTCAGACATGCTAAAAGCAAAATGAATCCTATTGATTTTATACCCTCCATACTCAGTAACTTTCAACACACTTCTTGATAAAAGACAGAATCTGTGTATATAGAAAAGAATCCAACTTCTTCATGAACCATGTATGTAATACATTCATCGCTATACACCAGCTACCCTACAACAAAGGGTGATAGTAAATCGCCTCACAGATCACATTACAAACTACAGACACATACAGAAGACAGAAAAGATAATTGGTTTTAGCATCTCAGAAGAGAGTATTTTATCTTGTTTTGCTCAGCCTCTCTACCTTTGAGGAAAGATTTCTCTGCAGCACCCTTATGATACAGTTAGGTATGTTATCCTCCTCTTGGACAGATTCAGACCATATTTTGAAGAGACAGTAGATCAAGTTATACCATAACTAGCATCAGATGAATAAAAGTACAAGTACCTGACACAGTGAAGAACCTCAGATTAATCTGCCAGTTACACCTTAACAGCTTGGATTTTAAAAAAGGGAAGGAGGCCTAACTTTGCCTTGGTAAACTTTATGATCAGTAAGAGTATCATCTGTCCTCCCACAGACAGCACTGCTGCATCTCACCAAACTGAACAGATACGTTGTCTGCGTCAAGCCTGCGTTATCTGGTCATTTGGTATTAGTCACCCTGAAAACACAGCCTAAATTATTCTCAACAGAGCATGGAGATAAAGAGAGTAAATAGAGAGTAAATAATCTCAGTCTTGTTTCTCATGTCCCAAACTACCATCAATATCAAAATCCTTGTATCAAGCTCCCCTCCGTGTATGATCGCAGAAAATCTTGGATTTGTAGACCTCATGCTCAAATTACTACCTGCCATCATTTTGGAAGATAAAAACCACTTGATATTCACAGCTTTTAAATGTCAGCTTACTTGGAACAGAGATATCTGAAATACTTTCTAAAGAAACAGGCCTGTTGCGAGTTGCAACATCAGCTCTGGCTGCAGGTCTGACCCACCGCAGGAACCAAATCCATCTTTTATCAGGGCGAGCAGCAGGAGCTGGCTGGAAAGTTCAATGATACCAATCACAGTCAGGGAGATGTTTACATTCCTCTGCCTACAGCAACTCTTAATGCTGAAACTCTTCCTCCACCAGCCTCATCTCACTGCTTCCTCTGCTGATAAGATACGGTAAGAGAAATGTACTCATGGCCAACATCCACCTAGCGATAAGACTTCCAAGCTGAATCTTACCTTCTTTCTTCAACAGGAAGAAGTCTGAGCACTAATCTTGAATGGCCTATTGATAGGGAGGAAAGAAAAGAAATACAGTCTCCTATCGACAGATAAACACCTTGAAAGGTGGGAGGAGTACTGCTAATAAGTTTTAGTTTATTCAAGGATCTTTCCTAGGGATTCAGCACAAATTTGCCTTTATTTCACTAGCTGCTGAGACAATTACATTCTGTCCGCAAAACCCAACAAAAAATGAAATTTTAAAATGCTCTCAGAATGCAGGGCCTAATCAGTCACCCGTAAATCCAGCCTTTAAATATTCATGTGAGATGAAACCAAACTGCTATATACAGACCTGTGTATAGTTACTTTCTGCCGTTATGCCCAGGTTTTAGCTACTTATTCTCTCGGGAAACACAGACCTCTTTGTCTAACGTTTCCCTTGGCAACAGGATACTTCCGACAGCATCACCCCGTATAAATCATAAGCTTGTGTAAACCGGTAAGGACAAATGGCAGAACTGGACAGTAAATCTTGTACAAAGTAAACACCAAGATTAAAGAAGAACGTATCATTCAATTAAATGACAGGAAGGGCAAGAAAAGGAATACAGAACAACAAAGTTTGAACTGAAGTTATATTTGGTGTTTTGCAGCGTGGCTGCAGAATCATTAGAAATCCCGTCAGTTCAGTTCAGGTACACACATTTGAGACGTGTTGGTAAAGAAACATTTGTCCAACCAATAGCTAGCAAGCTGCAAGTCCAGAACAAAAGTGAATTCATTGTCCAAAATTAATCAAGTTTAAAGGAATAACTTACAACAACAGAACCGATGAACAGAAATTCCATTTAACAACAAGCACTTTGGGGGGGGTTTTTTGGTTTGTTTTTCTAACAATTGGAAGAGGCTAGGTTTAAATTTCCTCACACGATACTCCATGTCAACTAAAACCTACCCAGCACAATTAAGTTTAAGTTTCCCAATCACAGAATCCGAACATTTACTTTCAAAGATCAAAGGTTTTTAATTGCTTTTTGAGACTTGTTTCTGCAAGGAATTTTTTGCACTATGCAGGTGCAAGAGGTCATAAAAGGCTGCTGTTAACCACATTTTCTTGCTTAAAAACATGTATTGAATTATTTGTACTTAGGGGCCTTCAGAGATGGCAGTTAACTGTGCAGACTCTGGGATGTTCAGCCTTACTAGCTGGGCAGATGCTTTTAGGTGTCACACCCGATGCAAGAAAAATCCTACAGTTGTTCTGTCTGGAGAAAACAACTGAATTCACTATTAGTTTATTTCCCCACATGCAAGTGCTACCCCAAGCTGTTCTGTTGTGCCGTACAATGATGACTTAAAGGGTGCTCCAATGAGAATTAATCACAAGGAGTGGCAGCAGTTAACTGCGAGGCTGTAAATGTCAGTATTAATTCTTTGCAAAAAAAAGATTTCTAGAATGTCAGTTGCTCTAGGAGTGTTTCACTACAGCAGTGGTCAAAGTATGCCGTAACTTAGAGGCATAAACCGCACTGAAGTCCTTTGGAGTTGGTAGCTGATACTGCGCACACTATCCATCTCTGCATCCCAGCATACAAAACCAAAAACACCCAAATATGCAGTAACACAAGAATGCGGAAGGGGAAGAGAAAGGCAAAGCAGTAACTATGAAGGAAAATGCCAGTCTCATCCCTCAGCAGGATGCTAAGGAGGTATCACCTTGTCCCTTCTCCAATGAGTAGCCACTCAGCACTTCTAAGAATATTTAGTATTTCTGCAGTCTTCTGTCCCACCACACAGATCACACACAGAATCAGCCTCTGCAAATGAATGCCTTTTAAGCAAGAGCTACGCACTACAGAAAACAACCTATAAACAGAAATTGTTAACTGGTAGGCAGAAGAATGTTGCACCCAGTGAAGAAAAAAAAAAAACGAAGCAAAACCCCAACCTCTGTGCTTCCAGACACCTTAGAGTCCAAATACATAAGATGACGGCAGTACGGAATGATGTTATTGGTCAGTGGCAGAAGCACTATGTCAAACTGACCAGAGCTCCAGAGCTGCTTTTTGTACATAGCTGTGATGAGCTAAAGGTGCATCTCCTCAACAGCTTAAGCTGATCTAAATCAGAGCTGATAGCCCCATCTTTCTCCAACCCCAACTACCAATTCCTGTCTTCCCTCTTACTATCCAGTTGCATAAACTCCACCACAGGTGGGCAGCAAGCTTCAAAAAAAGTTAACCTAAAAGCATTTAGTTCTCAGTACTGTCCGAATCAACCCACTGAGTTTGAAGAGGATCTGCCATCACAGAAGAGAGGGAGAGGACCACACGTGCCCTGGAAGAAGGGACAGCCCAAACACCTTACGCTGCTTTGGAAACGCACCCCTAGGTTAAGAGCAAGACAAGGACTGTAGGCTTCTCCCAGGCTAAACCAGACAACCTAAAACCAAAACAGTCCTGCCATTTTCAACTCCAACAGATATCACTCAGTCTAATAAAGCTGCTTGTCCTTAACAACTATGCCACAATTCCTTTGAACAGCGAAGGAAAGTTTTCAAGAGCAATAATTGTCTTGGCAGCTGCATATCAAAGTCTTCCCCAGTAAGGAAAGCTGCATGTCAGAACCCGACACGCCACGCTGTGTCCCAGCAAGCACGTAGGTGGTGAAAGCTGGTATCCCACGCCAACGTCTTACTGGTGAGTGACCATTTGACAGATGTGCTAGAGACAGAACATGCAGGGCTCTGAAAGCAAACTCACTGTGTAAGCATGGTGGAGAAAGCAAAACAAGGTGAAGTTATGATAATGATATCCTCCTGATGGTATCAGGAGAGTAATTTATGCATGTAGGATCTGACTGCATGTCGGTACAGCACATCAGGAGGGGAAAGCAAGCTGCGGTATTGGTAACAAGGGGAGAACTCGGGACATGCGACTACGTGAAAAGGCCACACCTCGGAAAGAGCCTGCAAGACACAGCTGGGACGCGAGGCTCTGCAGAGGGGACAAGTCCAAGAAAGGCCAGGATGCAGCCCACAGTAACAAAACAAAACATCAACAATGTCCTTAACAATAAAGGAAAAACTCATAACTTCTCACTCAACAACACTGAGCTAATTTCCAAGTGTAAGGAGATTGATGACAGATAACCACGATTTTAATCTAGACAGAGAGAGACAGATCTGCAGACTTCCCTACCCTGGGAAGGCAACTCGGCTCCTGCTTTGAAGTCTTGCCCTAAAAACAGAAAACAAGGAGACCAGAAACTTCTCTCCTGAGGCTCCTAAAAAAAACTGGAAGAGGAACAAGAATGTTTTTCCAAACAATACATTGAAGCAACAGTTGAAGTTAGGAGAAGAATTAGCAGAAGACAATCAGAGTCAAGGAAAGGCAACAGTTTAAGAAGAGGAGAGTGACTAGTGTACTACATGCTAGTGACAGCACGTGGCCAGTGAAGATAGGGTACTGTTCCTAAACAGAAGCATTACCTGAAAATAGATTATAACCTCTTCAAACAGGAATGCAAATCTGACAAAGAGATAAGAGTTAGACTGAAAAGAGAGCATGCATGAAGACCACGTGAGTTGGGTGGCAAAACATGGTGCAAAGTGAACTTAGAACATCCCTGAATCTTCAAGGGGAAGGCAACTCATTCCTCTCTGGCTGCAATGATAATGCAGAAAGGGACATATACACCTTTAGAAAAAACAATTTCAACATAAGCCAAACTACAAGCTTGATTTCAGAGGATCACCAGGCTGGGTTATAATCAGCCAATTTTCATCCACCCTATATTGAAAACATGACAAGCCATGGCACAGCCACAGCGACACCATTTAGACTGTCCAGGACCTCACACCACTCTCACAATATTTTGGAGATATCTGCTAATATACTGGTCTAATTCAACAGTAAGACATCACAGGACACAAGCCTCTTCAGATGTCATGCCTGAGGTCTATTTGAAGAGATTTTGCCATTACTTTAGACTTGAGAGGTTTCTTTTATAGAAGACTCTGTGCATTTGCCCTTTTCCTGTAACTCTGGTCAGATACCCTCCATGAGGCAAGTCTCAAAAAGAGTTAAGTGGGGGCAGAAGATGGGGCTCAGGAATGACAGTTGTATACAACAACTGGTTGTTTATTTGAAGTTGGTAATTTCCCATAATCACTACCAGGGACCTAGAAAATAATCACTTCAAGTGAAAAATAACAGCTTTTATAACCACCTACCTAAAGTGTGATTTTCTCCCATTCAAACTGAGCTCTTTGATGTGCTTTATACAGTAATAATAAAAATTTATACAGAAGATAAAGTGACTCAGCATTTGCTGCACGGATTAGATTTCAGCTGCTTTCTGTAAGCGAATCAATAACAGAAAAATAAATGGCATTTGCATTTTGTCAATGGGAAACATGCTGTTAGGAAGATACATGGCAGGGATTATATTGAAGTGAGAGGCTCATTCTTTTCACAGGAGTTCAGTTTCACCTTATCCGTTTCACTTATTCATTGTACCAAAAGCCCTAGCTGGGAGCAACGATGCTTCTCCATTGTAGAGGAACATACACAGCGTCCCCACGCAGATGGGACGTTAATGCAGGGTGCGTACAGTGGCTGTGCAATCTTTCTGCAAGGCACTGGTAACCAATTCTTTCCAGCAAATACTGCCACAGCAAGATACCATCCACCATTAGAAACTGCTTTTGAGCTAGCAGTAAAATCAGGGGTTTGTTTGCAATACAGGCAATCTTGGATTTTGTCCCTTCCAACAGTTGCTGTGTTTAACAGCACAGTGAAGAGCGAAGAATACAGGAATGAAGGTAAACAAGAGGAAGATTTCACAAAAAGCAGAAAAACTTCTGATGCATGCATGAAAAAAACCAAACGTTTCCCCAGGAACAGTGGAGGCAACTGGTCAATGTCTCTGGAAACGGACACACAAGAAACAGTCCAGGATTTAGCTTGTGTGGTGTACCAGCTTTCTGCCTTTTCTCATTTTTTGCTGCTGCTTTGGTTCCTGCCAACTCTGTTCCCTTTATTTCCTAAAATCTTCTGAACAGCTTCCAATAAAGAAAAGTAACACCTGCTTTTTAAAAGTCTGTCCTGGCCTGGAAATAAAGATTATGCCACTCTGCTCAAACTACCCATTAGACAAAAAGTCTTGAAGAGAAGCTTCTCAGTACACTCCAGTTAAGAAAGAATAAGCATTTATATACTTTAGCCCCTAATCCAAATATTTTGGGTGTCTCATTTGAGCCACTTGCAGCTTCCAAACCTGGATGTGTTTTACTCTGATGGGTCAATCGTGAGAAAAACTCTAAGTTAACAAAAATTAATAAGTTTCTGGTTAACTACAAAAACATTCTTGCCTTTTAAGGCTTCATTCAACATTTTTTGCATCAGGTATTCTTCCACTGAGCCAAATCAAAACTCAGGAGATCTCTAAAACCTTGCTATAACCCCATGCATCATTTTGCTGGTTAAACAAACTCTGAAAGCTCCACATTGCTCCTGGCATTAATCATATTTACATATGCTACAAAGTGTACTTTCTGAAGAAGCTGGGGCAAAGACATGTCCAGACAGAGCGCGCCAAACTGGCAAATGCTGGGAAGGCTGCAGAGCAAACCAATGGGCTGGGGAATCACCTGCAGAGTTATACAGATGGGGACCAGAGGAACAGACAAGATCTCAGGAATTTCATTAAAATTTTCAACCAAAACAGAAGTCCATAATATCTCAGTAACCCAGAGAAATCAAGATGCCCAGGCAAAAGACACAGCTTCTACATATGCAGTAAAAGTTTTTATTCTCAAAGTGCATATCTGTCTACTTGGTTCCAAGGCAGGATACATCTGGTTTCACACAAAACCCAAACTGAAACTTAGGATGCACTAAGTTCATAGATTTGCCAATCTTTTTGTCAAGGTTCTAGGGAAGCAAGCATTGCTACTTGCAGTAGCACCTGAGACTGGCCATAATGGAGGTTCTCGAGAGCCTTGATGAACACACTAATGGAACAGCAGTTTCAGCACATTGCCATTAAGGGTTAATTTTAATTTTGAGTCTCATTGGCCTAGTTGACCGTTCCCATATACACCAACCCAGCAGATAAAACTGCAAAACAGGTATATTTGGCTCCAGTCACTCTGCCAATTTAGTGGCAACTAATGTCTGAAAATTGCAGGGTGTAAATTTAGCATAGTGGGTCTCACACATTGTGCTTTTTTACTGATAGAGACTGTATTTGATTAATCAGAATTAAAAGAAAGATATCACACTTATGAAAGCTTGTCTATCTTTTTCCCTAATCTCTGGAAAGAAAGAAATGAGAAAAATCAGACTGTATTGACTGGATAATGACAAAGGCAGCACAGCTCAAAACTGTGCATTTTGGAGTTTCAACAGTCATTTCGTCCAGGTCGATGAGCAGAGAATTGCTAGTGCCAAGCAATGCCAAGACTCCTGCCAAGCAGCTATCAAATCTAGATAAGATAAGGCAAGCAGGAAGAGATGTCTTTGGAACACAAGGACAACCTGAACATATTTTGTCTGTAACAACCATGTTCAAATTTCTTTTACAGCCCCAAAAAATCAGCAACTGGCTAGCTCTAACTTAGGCTCTCCACTACCACTCACATACACATCTGCACCTTCCTTTCTGTCCTTCCCACACACTACAAGAAGTTCAGAAGACAGTGAAAACTGTATATAATAGATATTTTTAAGGATGCTCTAGTAGGTAATGTATAGTGCTAGAGTGACGTCCATGGCCATCAAAACAGACGACTAGTGTAACACATATGGGCACTAGCCAAGGTTTCTCCTACTCCACTTAACACAAAAGTGTGCAACAGCAGCGACTGAGCAAAGCAGTCTCCAGCCCTTGCATTTCCATGAGCCATTGCATCTGTGCATCACTACTGTTACGATAATTTTTACTTCACAGAACAACGTCTCAATCCACTTGCAGCCCATACTGACTGCTATTCAATTGGATTTAGATCTTCTAACAAAGTACCTAAGCAGACTTAACTCAAACTTAGTAAGACTTTCAGTCTCCCAGCACCAGAGCTGCTGCCCACACACACCCCCTCGCTTTAAACACAGAGGCCCATATCTAAGAGAATAGGAATCTTGCTGAACATTCAAAACTCATTTTTCTGCTGGGGAAACCTGAATTGAAAACACTTGGGAGCAATAAAGATCCTTAAAAAGGCACCTGAGATTCTTCATGGGCTCATTTCTTAAATTTTGATTCCCAGCTACCGCAATACTTTCTACTTTTAAAAAAAGACAAGCTGATACATTCTGTTCAGATCTGTCGAAGAGTTGCAGAGTCACAGCTCGCACCTTCCCAGTCAGAAAGCCTGGTAAACTGCAATCATCCATATGCTGAGGTTTTCTCTCTTCTCTGAATCCACCTTTTTAGGATCAGAGAAACAGACATCACAGGTGAGGTACAAAGCTCTTTAAGGTAATAGACCCTGCTATAACTTTGGAAAATTAGTTAAACGCTTCAGAAGGAGATCACATACTTCACAAAAGATGCAAAGCAAATGGAAAAAAAAAAATAAAAAGAGCAAAGACTTTCCTCCTACAAAAGAAGTAGGAGGGATCTTTCATTTAACATGATTATCTTCCCTAAATTTTCCCTTCACTTATATTTCCCAATACGGGCAAGTTACTGAAGTACATGGAGATCAGTACTTTAGCACAAAAATCACTCTTACAAAAGCAAAAATATTTGGCCAAGAAGATGAGTCCTGTGCTTAAGTTCATACAGACCATGAATTCGGGACCTTTTTTAATCTTGTTTTTATTATGAACAAAACCCCATCACTATCTTTCAAGATGCTTCCAAAAAAAGGGTGCTTTCCTCTTTGTAAACACTAATGCTTAGTGACACCCTGTCACAGCAATTTAACAGGACAGCTATACTGTCCTGTTAGCAGGAGACATTACACATTAGGAGAAGACAATAAGACATACTGTCTAGGACATAGGATAAGCACCATCATGAGAGACAGGTAATGTCACTGGATAACCTGTGACCTCATATATTACACAATACATGAGGCTGTTCTGTTTTCAGAGGGACCCATGCAAGTGCCTCCCAGAACGATTCATTCCAGCCAGCCCTTCATTTGCCAGTATGTAAGAGGATGCTCATCATTCATTGTAACACAAAAGTAAATTCCTTGCATTCAAGAACTAGAAAAACTGAGTTTTCCGAAAAACATCGACAACTCAGCCACATTCTCCACTTCCAAGTCTGGAAGAAAGCCTGTCTGCATCTCACACTGCCTCATGTGGAATGAGACTCCTGTAACCCTGCGACTAGCGACTAGCGCAGAGGAAAGAGGATAGCCGACAGTCAGGAGTGGCTTCCTTCAGCAGTACTTCATTAATAATTTAACTGTTAATGGCCATGTAACTGGAGTGGTTGCAGGAGAGATGAACTGTGTAGTTGCCCATTATATTGAAAGCACTGCTTTTCAATTATCTTTGCTTTCTACTTAAGCAACAGGGTTTCTCTCTTGTTCAAGGGTTAGTCCCTTTTAAAAAGGAAAAAGGTGTGAAGCTTAATTAATAAACCTAATTAATTTAACTTAAATTTTTTAATCACTCAAGAAATGCTGAATGTGATCACTATAGGTCTTTCCCATTTTCCTAACCTCCTATACAATTATTTTTCACATATTCAAACACAATATAGCCTACAACATAGAAAGGAAAGATTTATACACTTGTTGCTTCACCGCAAGTTATGTATATGGGTATTTCTGATTCAGGAAGTTAACACAACGATAGTATTACTTTTGACCATGTACACTGACCCATATTCTGTGAAGTAGCTGAAAGTATAAAGGGATACAGAAAATACAATGCAGTGCTAAAACATGCCCATGACTAGCACCACACAACTTCATTCTCGGTAAACACAACACAGGCTGTAAGCATCCTACACCATATTCAGGTGTTTCGTACACAAACCAGATGATGTGGCTCAGCCAGCACCACTTAAATTATCCACTACCTCTTTGCACTATGGCTGCGTTTTCTCCAGATTTCCAAAGAAATAAATTTAAAAGGAATACTCTAAGTATTGACTGCATTACAGCTGATGACTGCACAAACTTACTTAACTGAACTTAAGCGTTACCACCACCAAATAACACTAGTTCATTCCATGTGGGAACTCAAAGGAGGACACCTGAACATGTCTAAGATACAATATCCCAAACAGACATTCTTAAACTGACAATGAAAGTTCTTGCTTCCTTTCCGCTTACACAGTTACAAAGATTACTCATATGATCAGCATCTCTTCTATAACATGCCATATGCTGACTCTGAAAAGAAGGGGGCAACACGTAAGGAACAAGTAGCAGTGGCAACACGAGTCCCCTCAGCTAGCTGTAAGCTGTAAAGAACATACAATCAGAAATGCAATGCCAAAGAAATGAGCCCTCTGGGGAAAATTAATTTCTTACTTCCTCTAAAAATTTACAGCCAATGGTACTGAGTATCCTTCAGCAGTCAGGAAGGTTCATCCCAAAGGCAGGAAGACTTTCTCACAGAGACTGCTACCAGCAAGTTAACTTTGCAGCTTCATTACTGTCATTATTTGAGTACCCCTTAAGAATTTCTCAATGTATTTCAGATAACAGTGTAAACAACATGTTTCAGGAAGGGCCAGATGATACTGACACAATTGGCTTGGGTACCTGGATGACATTTCTCATCAGGCTCAGACACAGCTGATTGCCGTGTCATTCACAGCATCTGCCAGAGACAGGTGACACCACAACTTTTCCAGTATGTCAACATAGCTTCTGTGTTTCAGAAGCACCTTGACGCAAGAAGAACATGCTAACAGAGATGCTTTGTGATCAAACACTTACTTAGCACAAAAAACTATGCATGGCAAGATGAAAACCACAGTAAAACTTCAAATGTATAGACAGAATAAGCTTCCTTCCCCCCATGTATCCCCCAGCCAGAGCACAAAGCTCAGTGTGCCACTGGAAACCGAAACCCAATTGCTCCTTCTCCATAGACCAGTCCATGTCTTGATTCCTCCTCCTGTTGCACCAGTTTTATGCTGGAGTTGCTCCTCTGAAGCTGTTAGAATCACACTGGTGAAAAGGAGCACAGAATCAAGCATTTTGTTTGTGGAAAGTGAAGGTTTAAGCCACTGCACTCACACCTTAAAATTACTATTTTCCCCTTTGCAATTTGCTGCCTGGAAAAGTCTACAATAAATTTTCCCATGAGACATTAAAGAACAGGTTTAGGAACATATTGTGAAGGTACATTACTGCTCAAGATATCCTAGCCGCAATGAATTCAAGTCAAAAGTCTCAGTTTTAACAACTTCTCCATGGAAAACTATTCAAAGTTACAGCATCTTTTGTGTCCAGTTATTTTTCTCCTCTTCCTCTGAAGAGAGGTAAGAGCGACCCTGTGAACAGAACAAAGTGCAGCTGCCTGAAAAGATTAACTTCTTTCAGTTTTAATGAAACTTCATGATTTGAAATTTCATTTTGAAATGAACACTTTTTAAAGGAAGTTTGCTAACTGGCAATTGAAACAAGAATGAAGTAGTCTTTAGGGAATCCACCAAAGTAGCTTAGTGACAGTGATGTTCTTTCCAGCCCTGTCATTTCAATGAAGTTTAAAGACATCTGAACACCTCAAAACAAGAAGACTTATTTCTGAGAACTGGGTTGTCAATTCATTTTTATATTCATAGCAGTTTAAAATGAAGTTAATGCACTGAAACACATCCATGTAAGTTCATTTAAAGAGGAGAAGAATCCAGACACACAACCTCAGAAAAGTATAAAAATAATAAAATAATTCTTGATATGTGTTTAAGATAGAACTGAATCCCTTTGGAAACTATGTATGTTTATACAAAAAAAACCAAACACAAAAACACCCAACCAAAAAAAAAAACAAACAACACATTCCCTTCTAACGCTTCCTTGGCAAACCAGACTCAGATGAAGGACATGCTCCAACAGACTGTGTGCTGGTTTTTAGGATGTAGCACAGTCTTTGAGAACATTTTGCCCTGCTGAACACTGCACAGGTGTTAAACAGTTCAGATTCTGCAAGGTAAAGACAATATCCCAAACTATAAGAAAGCGATCAGAAGATATTATGATTAAAGTCCTGTTGTCGTTACTTACCTTCGGACCTTCATCCAACAAAGTGGATGAAAGATGCTTACAGCAGCCCCAGGGTATAAACTATATAGATAAACCAATAGTCCTTCCTCACCTCTCATTTCTAGGTATGTAAGACTGTGATACTGCACTGCTTCCTCATTTGTATCTTGGTTCCTATCTTACACAGAACAGAGACCATCCTATGCTAATAAAAACAAGCACCACATATTTTCCAGGACATCTATTTTAAAGTTCCCCTCTCTAGTGTCCAAACTGCTGCCAGAAAAGAAATCTGCCATACTACATCCTGGGAGACTGGAGGCACTCGCCATTTTGCAGTGAGGAAACACTGCAAGGAGAACCTGCATAATTCCAAATCCTTACCTCTGACGGTACAATTTAAAGTACATTCCTTGCATAAAGAAAGCAAAATACAACTACAACTGTCAGCCACTCCAAAACTATACATTCCCATTATGATGGAAAACCATCAGAAATAGCTCACACGTGATTCATAGTAGGGATATAAAAAGGACAACTGAAACAGCCTTCTCAGCTATAGACAATAGCATCAGACAAAAGTAGCAGACCTTTAAGCACTTTGAGCAGCAGCAGGAAGAAAAGACAGCAGTCCAGGAGAAGCCTCTCTATCTGAACAAGTAAGAAAAACAGAAGTGACACACAGTGACAGCATGTCATACATGCAGGGCTGAGCCCTCCAACTCCAGCCTGTCTGGGGTTCAGCCTTTCTTGCACATGCTGCTCATGCAAAAAGAAATCCATAACTCCATCTGATGCTGTTTGCCCCATTCTTTTGCAAGCTCCTCCAGTTTTATTGTGGCCCTAGGGCAAAGCATCCATGGAAGAAGAGTGAAAAGGCACGTGGACAAGTTGGCGATTAAAGGTTGGCAAAAGCAGTGAAGTGGAACTGACAGGGGAAACATACCATTTCCTAGCGCCCTACTTACCAAATCAATCAGAAATCAGCTCCAGCAATTAAGTGATAATGAATTATTGATGACACCCACTTGGGGGAACTGAGCACTTACCAGCATTTATGAAGCTAAAGAAACTGAGGTGGGGAAGTGGTATCTCCATTTTAAGTACGGCACAAAGCAAGGCAGACAGCAAACGATTTGCTTGATGTTATGCACTGCCAAGGATCACTGTTATCTCTAGGATGTTATCTTCGTTCTATTTGTACATGATCACACGTCACCTTGATTTGAGTCCCACTCTACCCATGTGTAAAATATTCCCACTTCAGAGAGGCACAGTGAGAGCCCCATGTACAAAATTCAATAATTTCAGTAACCACATCCCACTACTTTTTCAGATGGGGGGGTGGGGGTAGGGGGAGAAAAAAAAGGCTGTGTTCAAAGTAAAGGGCAGCAAAATGGGAGCCAGGGAAAAACCACTTTAAAACGTGATCTACAACATATGTTCAGTGGCAGAATTTGCCCCTGAGAAAGCAAAGAAGGTCTTCAAGCCCTACTATTTCAAGATACTTTAAGTCTGTGCATTGCCTGTCTTCAAGTCAGCCAACTTTTCTGCCAATGCAAATAAATTCAACTAGAAGCTCAGTACAAAGCCAAGGAATTCAGTCTTGGATTTAAAACACTCTTGCCAGCCACTCAAGACTGTCAGTAATACCACACAGGCACATTTCCTATCACAAACACACAAAAGTAATCGAGGAAAGAGAACTCAGTCTACTCCTACTGTACTTCACACCTGAGCTTTCCACTGATGCCATTATCTATTTGTACTATTAAAAACCAATCAGACACAGGAGGACACGAACATTCACTGTACATTGTGTTATCTATCCTGCCCCTTCCCAATTCTTCATCAAGCTTACCAAGTGGGCAGCCCTACGTACTATCTATATGCACTTAAACACGAGCCTGTCACACTCCTAGAGCTTCACCCTCAACAGCAGTTGCCAGAGTTCAGGCAGACAGATTTAGCTTTACAAACTGGCAGCCACATGTCATCCAACTGGCGTTAAACACCACGATGCCGCATTAAACAACCCAATGGTTTAATGCTAGTGTGCTGACTCCTAGTCCGCTTCCCGACAGGAATGTTGACGATGTAAGCTTCAAGAGGAGGAAGATTAATGTCGGTACTTGCGACATAGTCCAGCCTCACAGGCAGGATCCCCTTCAGGAAAGGGCAGGTTTCTGGGTCAAATTTGAGAAGACCGGAGACAGGGTTCAGCCCTGCCACAGGTGTCTTACATGATCATATTACTCTGCTTTCCTTGGCTTCAGTTTTCCTTATCTGTTAATAATTACTAATGCTCTCCCATCCTATGGGAATGTTTCAGGCATCCATAATTTATGTTTCCGTGCTGCTCGGAAGCTGAGGAGATGGGTACCTGAAGATATATACTGATCAGTAGTTTTCCAAATATATGAACTGGTTAAGAAGCATCATAAAAAATGCAAAGTATAAATATTAAAGCCCACAGGTGTATCTTGAATAATTTATTCCTTAGTACTAAACAGACAAAGTCATAATCAAAAATCTTTGAGCAGGTATGCAAGCTAATACCCAATCCAGGGATTCTGATTAAAATATAGGTAGGCCCACCCTATAAACACATGAAACTCCAATTTCCCAAACTCCTGCCTGCTCGACTACCAACTAGACTCAGTTTGCACAGTCACTCTATAGAGATTAAGTGATCCCCTGGACCTAGAAAATCCAAGTCATTTTAGATACAGAAATTAACTGCCCTCTTATTTACACTCATGGGGGCTCAATAAGAACCCTGATATGGTATCAATTTTTGTCTTTCTTTTGTATGTGTATATACCTACCCCTTACTTTTGTTTAATGCTGGGCTGTGATTTGTGGGAAGAGAAGGGAAGAACTTGGGAAGCTTGTTTAAAAACAGATTATGAACATGTACATTTCAAGGTATCCAAAATGACTTCGCCCTGCAAACGTGCAATGACTAGCTCTTGGCACAGCTGCTTACACCCAGGGTTTAATTTTGACAGTTGAGCTCACTCAAACTGTTCTCTAACCGAAACATTTACTACGATGTTATGGGTTTGTGTGGTGGGGTTATGGTAATGGGGAATGGGCCTGCAGGGCCGGCTCCTGTGAGAAGCTGCTGGAAGCTCCCCCGGCCCCAAGCCGGACCCGCCGCTGGCCCAGGCCGAGCCCCTCAGCGACGGCGGTAGCGCCTCTGGGGAGCAGATGCCCACCTGCAGCCCGGGGAGAGAGGAGCCCACGCCGGAGCAGGGGGATGGATGCCCCCCAAGATGGCCGCCGCTCTGTGGGAAAGCCCGTGCTGGAGCAGGCTGGGCCTGAAGGACTGCAGCCCGTGGGAAGGACCCATGTTGGAGCAGTTTGTGAGGAGCTGCGGCCCGCGGGAAGGACCCACGCTGGAGAAGTTCATGGAGGGCTGCCTCCCGTGGGAGACACCCCCCGGCGGAGCAGGGGCCGAGCGCGGAGTCCTCCTCCCCCTGAGGAGGAAGGAGCGGCAGAGACAAGGGGTGAGGAACCGACCCCAGCCCCCGTCCCCTGTTCCCCGGGGAGAGAGAACCGGGAGTGGGGCTGAGGCGGGAAGGTGGGAGGGAAGCTCTTCTCGGGTTTGGGTTTACTTCCCAATATCCTTGATTTGGTTTGATTGGTAGCAGATTAAGTTGATTTTGTTTCTTCCCCAAGCGGAGTCTGTCTTTTGCCCGTGACCATAAGTGGGGAGTGATCCCTCCCTGTCCTTGTCTCAACCCATGAGCTTTTCTTTCTATTTTCTCCTCATCCCACTGGGGCCAGGGGGCAAGGAGTGAGCAAGAGCCTGCATGGTGCTGTTACCAGCTGGGTTTAAACCACGACACACAGCATTTCAATAACACATTTTTTCCAAAACAATAGGCCAACACAGCCCCTCTAAACTGAAGTAAACACTGCAATATTTACTAAATCTATGCCAAGTTAGTTTTCTTACAGGGAAGCACAAAGTAGCTTGGACAGCCTGTATTTGCAAACACCCAGCTCACGCCACTTTCAAGGGCCAGACTGGCAAAGGTGGAAAGCGTGCCATATTTCCCCAAAAGTTGCTGCCCCTTTGAGATATCCCATAGCAGATGTGCTTCCCATCCCAGAGATAACCACCAGGTATTTCAGAAGTCCAAGTCATATAGGTTTCATTTTAACAGGACCTGACGGGCCTTACACAGGTCTCTCATACAGGCCCAAAGGAAGTTTCACTGATCGCCTCTTAAGCAGGAAAGCCTGTTCACAAAAGTGGGCTGCCTAATTTTGCGACTCTTGATGAGCAAACAAATGAAGCACCAACACTGCAGGGAAAAATTATCTAAACTGTGCTTTACGGGCTGAACACAGTTTCCCCATGAGACTACTTTCAAGGAGCAGTGGCAGTCAGCAGGCCAGCAACTCTGGACTGAACCTCAGTTAGGACAAGAATATCCTGCCAGTGATCAGAACTGCTTTTTGTATTTTCAGATTTCATTTGACTCAGCTAATTGGCCATTAAGCTCCAATAAGGTAGACATTTATCTACAGATAACACAAGGAAATTGGAAAGTAAGCAGCCCGAGGCTACCCTGAAGATTGTTAACCAAATAGCAAGGCAGAGCTCCATTAAAACAATTCATCAGAAAACCTATATAGTCCATTGGCAGATTTTCAAGGATCCCATTAGAAATTTTAAGGATACCCAATCTGATTAGACACCAAAGTCTAACTCATGTAGAAGTCAGTAAGTAGAGAGCCTTTAACTTTGAAAGCTTGAAAGTTATCAAAGCTGCTGCAGGAAGAGACACTGGGCATTTCTGCTCTAACTAATATGCATAGTTTTGCATAAGAATGGCAAAAGCTTTCTATACTATATTAAAAAAGCGAGAGTGATGAAAAGGTATAGCTGCGCAAACCAATGTCATCAAGTAGCTGCTACTTTTGAGTGGACTCTGTTGGTGTAACCAAGAGAGAAACACTTCTATATGTTACCTCAAAAGAGCCTACATCCAGGAACCCTGAACCAGGAGTTCTCCATTAAATGTCTACTGCTATCTCAGTTGTTGAAAAGGACAGGCATTTCAAACAGAAAATCACTTGAAGTTGCAGTGCAAACAGGGAATTATGCTGTAAAACACTTTGTTTCTACATTTTATGAAAAATGGATGGAGGAAGAAAAATGGCTATTGTGCTTTTACCCTTAATAGTCATATAATTCAAGTATGAAATAAGGTCACTGAAACTATTATGGACTCTTTTTTGGAAGAGAAAGGTTGCAATGAAAAAATGTTTCAAAAAAGTGTGATGCTGTCACCAATCCTTATAGCATAAAAAAAAAAAAAGCTGACAACACTCTACCTCAAACTTGCAATTTAGAAGCTAACATTCCTCCTCATGGAAGATTTTTAGGGTACAACTGGTACTGCCAATTTGTATTGTTTATGAATACTCTTAGGAAGTCTACTATCAACATCCTTTTTATCTTCCAGGTACTCTGTTAATCTAGTCGGATCACTTTGATCTTTTGTCAGAAGTACACTCCCAAATTGTTCCTTGCACACAGTGGCTCCTTTTTCAGAGAAGTGAAAAAGAATTGGCTCCTGAAATGTACATGCTGCTTGCAGATCTCGGGGGAAGCCCTCCATCTGACCGTAAAAGGACAAATGCTTGTGGTTTGTTTTAGAGCTCACAGGCCAAAATATTATAGGGCTTCACTTTCCTCTTACCTTCACACTTGATGATATTCAAAGCCAGTACATTCACAAGATTGAAAATGCCTAAGAAGTGGAGGTAGGTCTCACCTTGTAAGAAATAGCTAGCAAACAAAAATTTCTTAGAGAAGGTAAATCAGAATTCCAACAGGACTTGATTTAATAAAGGGCAAGTTTAACATGCAGAACCTCAGTTACATGATAAAGTGAATGCCTTGTTGTCGTGGTTTAACCCCAGGCAGCAACTAAGCACCACGCAGCCGCTCACTCACTCCCCTCCCAATACCCAGTGGGATGGGGGAGAAAAATCAGGAAAAGAAGTAAAACTCATGGGTTGAGATAAGAACGGTTTAATAGAACAGAAGAAACTAATAATGATAACACTAATAAAATGACAGCAGTAATAAGAAAAGGATTGGAATATACAAATAATGCACAGTATGATTGCTCACCACCCGCCGATCAACGCCCCGTTAATCCCCGAGCAGCGAACCCCCACCCCCAGTTTATATACTAGATGTGACGTCATATGGTATGGAATACCCCATTGTCCAGTTTGGGTCAGCTGTCCTGGCTGTGTCCCATCCCAACTTCTTGTGCCCCTCCAGCCTTCTTGCTGGCTGGGCAGGAGAAGCTGAAAAATCCTGGACTTTAGGCTAAACACTACTTAGCAACAATTGAAAACATCAGTGTTATCAACATTCTTCTCATACTGAACTCAAAACATAGCACTGTACCAGCTGCTAGGAAGACAATCAACTCTATCCCAGCCGAAACCAGGACACTTGTTCATTTTAAAAGTTCACAACAGTTTTTTGGGTTGTTGTTTTGGGGGGTGGGGTTGTTGGGCTTTTTTTAGAATTCTACCTGTAACTCCATACAGGCTTTTTTGGTTTTGCTCACAGTCAGGTATTTGAAATTCAGCCACCACTTTATTAACAAACATGACCGTCGTGGTTTAAGCCCAGCTGCTAACAAAGGACCCCAAAGCTGCTCACTCGCTCCTCCACACTGCGCCCCAGTAGGATGAGGAGGAGAAAATAGAAAGAAACTCTCATGGGTCGAGACAAGGACAGGGAGGGATCACTCACCGCTTATGGTCATGGGTGAAAGAGGCGCTACCGCCATCGCTGATGGGCTCAGCCTTGGCCAGCGGCGGGTCCGGCTTGGGGCCGGGGAAGCTTCGAGCAGCTTCTCACAGGGGCCCTGCAGCCCCCTCCACTGCTACCAAAACCCCACCACGCAAACCCAAAACAGTGACTAACATCAGCCACATGGATTTTTTTGGTCCCTCTCCACCTTCTTTCCACATCTCAAAAACTTGTCTTATAAGAAAAAATAAAGCCTTTTTTGAGTTTGAATAGACAGCAATCACCACAAACACACTGTTGTTGCTTGTTAGCCAATTTTGAATTATGCCTTATTAGTTTAATGACTTAGTCTTTTAAAACTGACTGAGCAGTAAGTACAGTTCTTCCATACTCCAGGATATCACAAGCACAGTTTGCATTCTGCCAGCCTGAACAGATCTTGATCTCAGCATCTGTATTGTGTCTCTCCAGTTACTTGAACAAGCAAAGCTGTAGACTGTTTTACATGATGCCAAGTTCTTGATAAGACATGTTTCTTATTTATTGTTGTTCAGATCATGGAAGATTTAGTCCCCCATCCCCAAGATCACCCATCCAAGATCAGCATCAGACCCCCAAACTCTTCTGGGAGACAGCCATTTTTCTCAAGACAAAATACAGGCATTCCCAGTTCCAGTTAGACCGTATATTCATTTTAGTAGTGTGCAGTTCCACCCAGCTCTTAAGATTGCATGGTTTTGACCCTAGCCACAAGAGCAACTTGTGCCATTGACAGGAGACTGGTTAGCAAGTTACAGGAGTTATTTTGCCCTTGAAGTTCATTGACTGCAATGTGTTTCCTTTGGAGGTCGTAAGTGCTGACTCTATCAATTTGTTCATGAAGAACTGATGAGCTTTGGCAGGTGAAGCAAAGTAGAGCTACTCTGCATATTTAAAAACATGAGGAACTGCTCTAGCATATTGTATATCAGTCTCTCTAACACTGCCCACATCCACAAATTATTTAGCTGTTTATACACGTACACTTTGCATTGTGTGTCAAGTAAATATTAACTGCACTTCATAAAAGAACCCCAAGAAATTGAGTAATTTGCTCAAGATACAGTTTTACAAGTGGATTGTGCATCAAGAACCTAGGGAGACCAAGTCCCAAGCAGTCTGCTCTAACCAAACACCACCTTCCAAACTCAGCTACAGCAGAAGTTCCACATAGCCCAAACCTGGGCCTTACCACACAGCACAGCTAAGCAATGGAAGGAGGGAAGGACACGTAGAAGAAGAGCAAGTCCAGCAGCATAAGATCATCCTACCCATGAAAGTTTCCTGTATCAGTGATTTCATATTCCATTGAATGTAAGAACCAAATCAAGGAGAAAGACAAAGTGGGCCACAAAGTACAGGAGAGCCACTCTCACTAGAGAATAGCAATATGAACTGGGACACTAGACTGCAGCCAAAGAAAGGTGGCGGAGCTGGTGCAGAGCACTTGCAATATATAGAGGCAAGGGAAAAACAACAATTCCTAGCTGCAGGTTTGGCCTACAGAAGCACACGATCCTAGCAGGTAGGTATAGGTATAACAAGCATACACGCCAGCTTCTTTCTTTTATAAGTACAGAGTCAAAGGCACGATGAGGAAATTCATGGTTGGAACTAACACACCAGCAGGTACAATTTCAGATGAGGTCATAAGGGGAGGTGGGGGGGAAGGAAAGGATACTGAGATGCAAGGAGAAGGGAGGTAAGACAGATCAGTCTTCACTTGCTTCTTTCCATGCCGAAGTCATCAGCATGCAGCTTCGGAACAAGAGAACAAGGATACAGGCAAAGAAAGAAAGGGAGTTGGAATTTGGCAAGAAAGGAATTCACGATCTGAGAAATAATGGCTATTTTTAGCTGCAGAATTTTAGCTAAGCTTATAGAAAGACCAGCAGAAATATTTAATAGCCCTTGACATAACTTATTCTTGCATCAGGAGAACAGCAGTAGAATACCAATCCCAAGACTGTATTTGCAGCCTCCAAACTCAAAAACTCAAGCTGAAGTTGTACCTTCTGTAGCCATGTGTGGGCAATGACCCTGTGAAGCAGCCACTAGCTAGCAGGTTCGATACAGTACTGCACAACGGGTTACCTGTGAAGAGCACCCTGGACAAGCAACAGTACTACAAGTTGCCAGCTCTTGCCCTGCCTTACAGAAGCAGGGAAAAAAGTACAACTTGCCAAATACGTGGCTTTTTACAATCATATCAATTTGTGTGTCTGTATCATGTTTCACATTTTTCTAAACCTAAAACTCCTCCATTTGAAGAATCTTAATGACTTTACTGTAACAACAGAGAAAGGAAAAATAGTATTCACCTGAGAAAAATTCGTCTTATCAAGAAAAATCTACTTACCTTGCACCCAACCCCTACCAGCAACACAGAACTGACTAAAATTAGGGTAGCACTAATAGCATAAAAGAAAAATGGGAAGAAAGAGAGTTAGTGTCCAAAAACACCTGATTAAACAGGTAAAAGGGAAGTGAGTACAGTGAGGGAAGAAACAGTTCTCACCCAAAGTCATACCGCTAACCAGTAATACAACCTGGAGCAGATCCTGCAGCGCTAAGGTCCTGAACAGCTTTGCCCAGCAGAGTACAACTCTTCAGTTGACACAGATATAGCTGGAATTGCGTTCTGTCTGGAGCTATAAGCGTCATCTGTCTCGTTAACAAGTGAAGTGTTAAATTCGTGCAAAATATATAAGAAAGAGAAAGGACTCTAAGGAATGAAGAAATCTGAACAAAAAGTGATACTAGTAGCCAGAATTCACATCTTAATGTTTAATGGGACTGCAACCTACTTGCTGCAGTAACATTGTTGCATTTTATGAAAAACAGGAGATAAATACCCACAGGAAAATGTTACTTAAAATTGAACTTCATCTGACAAACCCAGCTGTTTCAAAATAGACCGACATAGGCTACCTCATCTGATATAGTTGGTTTCCACCCAAAATCTTCAATAAAAGAACCCCGAACCAGTAATCTCTCCCATCACGTTTCCCAGGAGCTGTCTGGAATAATAATCTGTCTAAGCAGATGAAAGGTAACATCCCGACACCAGAGACTCATAACAAGGTGTGGCACTTGGGGATTTTTGTTTAATTTAAAAGAAAAAAAAAAAATCAGGACCCCTACTAAAGAAAAAAAAAAAACCAAAACAAAATACCAAACCAAAACATAGCACTAAAAACTGAAAAACTGTATTTTTGGCCATATTGAAACAAACTATTTCATAACACAACAGCACGCTTCAACCGTATTCAACTTCCACGCTTTCCAACCTTTAATAAATTAAGCCTCACAGGCTGCCTGAGAGATGCTAAATGCATTTTAAAACTGACCCCCCCGGCTAAGAGGACACGGTATCAGGACCTCTCCAGACCTGCTATGAGTTCATCAGCACCTAATCCCCAACGATGCCACACCATGGGTTAAAAGCTCATTCTTACAGTACAGAGATCATTTTAGCCAAGTTTCACAGCCACATCACCTTCCACTCGTTATCTCAGCTCTCTGTTCACTGTGACATGTCACAGACTGACATCGCAACTTACACAACAAGCGGCTTTGCTCGATATGTTTTAATTGTGCCCAAGCTCACAGCTCTCCAGGCCATGGCAGGAAGAAGGCTTAAGGACCACAGAGGAGAAAGTTCTCACCAGCCACTCTCCTGCAAATTGCTTCCATTTTGATTTTGTTCATCAGGGCCCTTTTGATTATCCACCCACATGATTCCGCAGCCCTTCAACACATTTCTCGCACTAACAGGAACTACCTATTATTTGTCTCAAACTTTCAAAGAGGACTTATTTCTATAAGCTGCAGCTAAATTAGGTATCTGATTCCACAAGCTCCTTGGCAATCAAGATGTGGATATCTGTGCAAGCAGATGAGAACAAGAATGAGTAGAGAGACCAATGGCTCCATTTAAAAATCTCCTCACCGCCTCAACATTTCCCATGCGCAAATTAAAACACAAACACACACCAAAACCAATCAGCATTACACCATCTTTTCCCTTAAAAGGGTTTTTCTGTCCTGATAGCCAACACTGCATGCAACATACGGTTGGCTTAAGCTGCCTTTTAACCTGACAGTTTTACTAGCACAAGAGGCGGCATGAAAAAAAACACTCAAACACATAATCAAGTTACTGCAGTTTAACAAGTTTCTACATGTCAAATAAGCAAGTATCTGGATACACACTCAGTCCACGCCAAATGCAAACCTCCCCTGATCATACAAGTTAGAAGTTTCATTATCAGAGATGCTAATTTAGCTAAACGCTTTCTGCAGGGGTGTTTGCCAAGTTTTTGTTTGTTTGTTTTTCTTAAGCTATTTGTTTAATTTTTTTATTATTTTTTTTTACACACATGAGCTCCCCCTCAAAAATTCTTCAGCAGTCAGTAAATTTATGATATACTTATTATACTAATGGCTGACTATACCATTACCTCCAGCCATAATCTACTTACATTTCAGGCAAAGGGCAGTCTGTCATTCAGTGTTTCACTTTAGAGATACCTTAAAATATATGATTAAAACTGGTTTCACTTGAAATATTCCATTCTGCATCTTAGCATATCCTGTTACAAGATCTTGCCAGAGCAGAAGGGCTTCGCTTTAATACCTGAAAAGACAAAACCACCCAAAACCAAGAACAGCTATTGAGACATAAGATCTTTCTCCCTCCTCATCTTCAAAACCTATCTGCTGATAATGAAACTGTTTACAGGTTCAAACCCTGAAAACTGCTGTTTAAATATTTATCACAGAGTGCCTTCTACCACGGGTAGGACGTCCACAGCTTCAGTCTGCAGCAGGTAGGACAACTGAACGGTGACAGCCTACAAGGCCTCCTACCAATTCATAAAACTCATCATTACCTTCCACAATGGAAAAGACACTGAAATGGAGAGAGAGCACTGCTATCATCACAGCAGCTCTCCCACTGCAGATTTTTCAGGCCTGCTCCATTACTGCATTTCTGCTTACACAGACAGAGAGATCAACCACAGGACAGGATGTATCACAGAAACTATTCTGGTAAGATTTACCAGTTTGGAAAAAGAACATAAAATGAAAAAAAACCCAAACCAAACAAAAAAAAAAAACCAAACCAAACCAAAACAAAGTCTGTCTCCAGGTGATAAATTATTTTTGTATTAGGCCTTCCTACGCTACTGGCCTGAAACAGAGAGGTGCTTGAACCTCAGCTCATTTCATCCTTGCTGCCTAACAAACCATCATCTCCCTGTTACAGCCTATCAGATTTACAGCAAAGGGAGCCATTTTATTTCTCTGCTGGTAGATCATCAGCATGATGATCAGAAGTAGGATGCAGGTTACTGTTGCCACAATAAATGTATCATAGTATCACCCAGAAATTTTTTCATCCAAAAGAAGTATGGAGCTTGCTAGTCTCCCAGTGTATCAGGCACTGCAGAGCGACTGTAAGCTTGTAACTTTTTATTTCACATTTGTACAAAAGGTGTAATTTTACTACCTATTTTATAGTTAACAATCTCCACTTCCTATCACAACCCGCGACTGCAACATTGCAATCACGCTCTCACCCTCACAGCCCTTGGCTACTGCAGGCTACTGGTGCGGCAAAGTTATCCCAAGTGGGATGGGACGGCTGGAAGGTCCTGGGCCCCGCAACTCCCCACACCTAAGGGGCAACAGGAACCTACGGATGCCTAGCCAAGGATACATCCCTTTCCCTGACACTATTCAAAATCCCTGAAGTCTACATGAAACCCACAAAATCAGCAGCAGCTTACTTCAGTCCCTGCATCAAAAATGTACTTGCAAGAGCAAAGTCTGACAACAGCCTCAAACATCAATCGTCCAATAACCAGAAACTGAACTGAGAGAACCCATCTGTGGGCGCTGGCTCCTGCGAGAAATCCCAAACATTCTACCCAGCACGGATGTGGAGCTTTGCACTAAGATTAGTACTTCGTGTCTGCTCTCATCATGACGGCTGGCAGACTTACGTCTTCAGCAAATATCCAATGCTTGTTGTGTATCACCAATTTCTTATTGACTTGCTAAAGCTACTACAAGAATCCTTGTCCTCCTCTAACACACTGACGTGCTACACGAGCCCACAGCTGGTTTGTGTACTGAGAGAGACAAACACTGGCTATGGAGCACTAGACCCAGTTTAAGAGGTTTTTAAGAGGACTGCATCAAAAATACAAAATAGATCTACTGTATACACAAGACAGACATGAATCTCCAAATAGAGAGTGGTTTTCTTGCTCTCTCTACTTATACAGCAGTAGAGCAGAACGGTATTCAGCAGTGCTCTTCCCATGCAGTACATATGAGTTTTCAGGAAAAGAAATTCTACTAAAAGCAATACCTCTGAACGTCAGTACAAACGAAGACCTGCGTAAGGAAAATACTAGATATTTCCTTAGTAGAATGTGGAATTTTTAAGCTAACCGATATTACACAAAGCAGATTTATGTGGTAACATTACTCTTCAAGCAGCACCTACCCCGGCTTGATTTTGGGTATGCTCTGGGTTTTTTTCAAGCTTCTGAGATGTAGTCGCAAATTGTGATGAAAGCACATGTCTGGCCCTGCATGTTTATGCTGTCTATGGAATAGAGTCCCGATTCCAGCAGTATTAGACCAAAAGACTGGAGGAAACAAGACACAAAAGCCTCCCCTTAATACAGAGCAAGTTGAGTGTATTTTAAGAGGTATAATATCTATATTACATATTTGGCTCATGCATCAGAAAGGTCCTTACACTGAACTGTGACATCTTGTGGACGATACCCAGGAATTCCAGCTGTGCACTGCATTCTGACTTTCCAGCCAGTTGAAGACTGACATTTTTAAGACCTACTTCACAGCTAAACCAGGAAGGTTTGTAGTTGTCAGAAAAAAAGTAATCTTCCTTTTCTGCTCACTTTGTAATCACGCTTTTTAAAAGGAGTTCATTTAGCTAAACATTTGTGACTCCTGCCATCATTTCTCTCCTTAATGGACAACATACAGGCTGAAGAAAAAAATTACATAAATCTATGTTCAAAACATATTCAGTAGATTTAGGTTTCTTTAAATAAAAAAAAAAAATTTGTCACGAAGACACAGCAGAGTGGTAGTCAGGATTAGAGAGAGTTCGTTTTTCTTTTAGGGACTGTTTACATTTTATTGGTTTATTCAGCCATAACGTACTTGCAATTCTCTGAAGCAATCCTTTCCTAAACTTAGTGCAACTGTGTGTAGCTCAGCTTGTATTACTTAAAGTAATACAAACCGTGGAAGAAGATAAACACAGATGTCTGTTATCTAACAAGCAAACCCTCTTCTACGTTAACTTAACCTGATAACGTTGTTACAGTCTAAGCTGGTAAGCAGAATCCTTGCAGGACCTAACCTACATCCAGGAACTCCTGGGCTGACACTGAGCCAGAGTCAGGCGCTGGGAACTGGGTCAGACCACGGCACACGCAGGGCAGCAGGAGGGGATCAGAGCTGAGCGCGACCTGCTTATACTGGCAAAAGCACGGAGACATGAAAGAGACTGGGTGTGCATGTGTGTGCACACACCTGAGAGCTTGATGAGACTTGAAATGAGGCGGGGACTGGAAAAGGAAAGCAAGGGAATCAGGGAGCTCCTGTGTGGGAAACAGAGGTTAAAGCTTTAGATCAATAGTCTCTTTCTGATCAACTACCAGTTGCAGTTACAAACTGAAATTAAGCCAGCCCAGTATAAGTCCACGCTATATATCATAACAAGATAAATACTTTCCCATGCAGACAAGGTCTTTCAGGATCAAAAGCACTATTTGATCCAACTGTAATATTAAGAATAAAGATGCAAATGAAAGATCAAACTTTGCCTTGCAAATCTGCACTGACACAATCCAAGTCAACAGTTACTTCTGCACGCTAACAGAACAACTGTTTAGACAGAGGCACTACACAGTGTTTATTTTCTGTTAACTGAAATTGATCCCCAGGGTTTCAAGGTTTCCCATCCGTACCTAAAAAGGACTCAATAGGAAAAGAAGTATTTTCAGGAGTTATCAGAACCAAAATTCAAAACAGAGTGAAGGCCAGGCAGAGACAAACTAATTTTCCCTGTGGGAAGCTTGCAGGGGTGCCAAAATACACAGAGGAAGCAACATTTAAAAAACAAATCCCCAAAGACCCCATACTTTATTCTTCAAAAGAAAAACAGAACACATTTAAAAAAAAAACAAAAAACAAAAAACTTTCCGAAAGCTCTTTGAATCTGCCCCAAAGTAAGCCAGAGCCTCTGGTTAAATAACTGCAGGGTAACTGTTGCGCAAGAATGGCAGTTTGCAGTCGAAAAGCTGAAGTACTAACTTCCACATGAGAAACAGGTCTTCTTGGTTGCTGCCCCCAGGCCAAGGTGGAGCAGGAACATGGCCTGTGGGTGGCTGGGAAACCTTCACATGTAGAGATCAGTATCTTGTAGCATGGAACCCTCCGTGTTAATCCAAGGGTGATATTACAAGCAAATATATTCAACACATGGAAACGTATACCTTGCTATGAATAACGAGGTGACATTTTGGCAACGTTACTGTAGTGAAATAAAAATTAATAAGGAAGAAGGCAACACGATCCAGACAAACAAACATGAGCTTTGCCCGAAGCTTTCCAAAAAAGGAACTTCTGAAATAGTTTTGCAGAGACACCCAAACCTATACAAGACTTACGAGCGTCACAGCTGAAGTTTGCAGTTATGTAATTTCAAAACAGTGCAAGCCCTACTACGCTTCTCCTCCTTCCTACCCAAACTCGAAACAAACTTTTGTCACAGAAAGCTGTGAAATCTGTCAGTTCTTCATGACAAATACTGTTTGGAAAAAAAAAAAAAAAAAAAAAAAAAAAGAGATCGAAGTCGATAATCGGAGTTCTACCCACCGCGTGTCATCACTTCATCGCCAAGGCGCAATTCGGAAACAGACACAGCAGCACGCAGCCGGGCTACTTACACTGCCTGGAAAAGCGCCCGCTCAGATCATGTTGCAGAAATAATTCACACCTGCAGCAAAGCTGCACAGAACATCACCAGCTCCCCGACTTTGACAGACACATGCCGACCGCGGTGGGGGGGGGGGGGGGGGGGGGGGAGAGAGAGCCCCTGCAAAGACGAGCGCGACCAAAAAGCAGGCAGCCCCCCCTCCGCACCCCAGCCAAGCCCCACTCGGGCGCACGGAGCCCGCCGCGGCCCCGCCAGCCCGGCCCGGGGAGAGGCCTCGGGAGGGAGAAGGGGCCCGGCCCGGGCCGCGGCCCCCCTCCGGCCCGGCGGCGGCGGCTTCGGCGCCCGGCTCCCCCCCCTCCCCGGCCCCGGCGGCCCCCCAGGCGGCGGGACCACCCCGCGCACGCCGCCCGCGGCGGGAGGGAGGGGACGGGGACGCGCGTACGCCCCCCGCCGCGGGCACGGCATCCCGGCCCGGCCATCCGCGGGGCCGGCGGAGGAGAGGAGCCGAGGGGAGCGGAGGCCGGCGGCGGCGGCGGCGTCCCCGGCCCGGCCCGGCCCAGCAAGGAGCGGCCGAGGGGAGGCAGGGAGGCCCCGGCGCCCTCCTCCGCCGAGCGGAGCACGCCCCCTCGCTCCACGGAGCAGCGCCCGCAACTCGCTCGCTCGCTCACTCACTCACCCGCCGAGCCCAGCAGCAGCCACAGCAGCCACATGGCCGCTCCGCCGATCCCGGGCTCCGCTCCGCCGCTCCGGCCCTCGACCGAGCCTGCGGCCGGGGGCAGCGGCGGCGAGGGCGGGCTGGGGGCGGGGCCGGCCGCGGGGGCGGGGCCCGCCGCCGCCCCGCCCCTCCCGCCGGGCCGTCGTGCCCACCCGCCGCCCCGGGCCGGGCCGTGGGCCGACACGGCTCCGCTTCGGGGCGGCCGGAGCGCCGAGGGCCGCCGCCTCGTCCTCGAACGGGCTGCCGGCCAGACGGCCGCAGCCGAGCTCGGGGCCTCGTCACGCAACGAGCCCCTCCGCTGGGCGTGCGGGAGCCCTTCGGCGAGGCCGGGAAGAGTTGGGGTCCGAGCTGCGCCCCTGCGGGAGGGCTTGCACCCTCAGGAGGGGCCCAGACGCCCACCCGGCCCCCTCCGCGGTGAGGAGGGGGCACGTTGCTCTCAAACAGGCTCCCTCGCCGTCTCCTGAGGCACCGTCCTCCCCGCTTCCTTCCCCGACTGGAAGACACCGGGCATCTGCCTCACGGCCAGTCCGTGGGAGCCATAGCCCGTGGGATTCAACACCCCGATAAAGCTCTAGGAAACGTAAATTGCCTCCTCGGTCGAGGGGTCCAATCCTCGTCCCACTTGGCTTCAGTGGGGGGAGGAGCAGGCCTCGTTTCAAGGAGCGTTATTTTCCAGTATGCCATGGCCAGGGCTGAAGAAACCCACGTTAGCGCGTGAGCCGTTCTGCTTTTATGGGGAAATCGCTGCCCGTTCGTTAAGTGGTACCTTTTGGTTGTAAAGTATTCCCCTGCGTGTGTGTCAAGTACGTACGTAGATCTACATGCGTACAGAATAAAGTTTAACTTTCTAAAAAGCTTGCAGCACGCACTTAATAGCTGAAGAGAAAGGCTTAGCACAGAAGGTATTTTAGCTAAGAATTAAAGCCAGTTCGTAACACTAAAAAGCTGCCAAATGATTTCTAAAACTGTGCTCAGCTAATCTGCGCAAAAATACTGTCTCAAGCAGAATTCTTACAATTCATGTTCAATATAGTCAGGAGAGCTTGAGGAGATTTATTGATAAGGATTTAATATCTTTTGGAAGGATGAAATTAATTTTTTACTTAAAATAAGGCTTTTATTTGAGTAGCTAGAGTCAGATTCTGTTAGTTCTTTAGCAGTATTTTAACCCCTGATAGCTAATTCCCATGTGGACATCAGCTTGGAAACTAGTTTCCAGAAGGGGGTTGAGATGGAGGAGCGGTTTCTGACCCCTGAGGGATGTGGCTGTGGGAATTTCCTCCGCCTGCCAGGACACCAATCCCCCGCCGCTGCCCTTCCTGCCTGGGCTCCCAGTGTGTCGACCCAGTATGACCCATCTCACCAGTCAGCGGGCTCCAGCCAACTCGCTCTGACTCCAGGCAGCAACAGGGATTAAGAGGCAAGGCAAGGTGGATGGGTGCCTTCTCGGCACTTAGCAAAAAGCAAGATCTAGTTCGCTAAAAGATGAAGTGGGAAGCTCAGTTTCTTAGTCAGCACAGGATAAAGGGTCCAGCGTGATTCCTAGTTACCTGGTGGGTGTTGGGTTACATGGTTAAAAGCGTAATCCCTGTAAACACAAAGATGCAGGGAGAACAAAGGCGGAGAAACGTCAGTAATCTCATCAGGGAAAACGGAGCACGCAACACTGGCTGCTCCCAAGCACAACAGGGAGGACTGATTACACCTTGTTACCTGGTGTGAAGCCTGCCAAGATAAGTCAACCAAGAAACTGTCTCCCAGACAGATGCCTTGCAAACTAAAGGTCGTTATTGCCTAAGGTATAGGACACATTAAGGGATGCAATGGGAGCAGCATTTTGGGAATGCACAAGACTTACTACACAACGTTTAGGGCAAAGACCAAAGGACGCGAGAGGGAAGGTTTGAGGTGGATCAAGGAGGAAAAACACATGGGAAAATAAAGGGAAAAGGGGATGAAAGGGGCTGGCCAAGTATAGCTGAGCCCTGTGTTGGATCACCACAGCCTATCCTATATTCTAGTTAAAACCTGTTTCTAGCTATCTTACGCGTAGGTGCACTGTCGATTCTGAGTGGGTATGTGTGAACAACAGCAAACTTCAAACTAGTCTAGCCAGCAAACAAGAGGTCTGAGTGTCTGTAACTGAGTGGGACCGCAGACCTCAGCTCAAAAATATGCACTCTTATTCACTTTACCCTCGTATGAACTGCCTTCATATCACCGGGGTAGATTTCTGGTTTTGTACCTGGAAGCAAGATGTGATCTGAGCTCTGTTGCAGAGTTAGTGTGGCCTTGAGCAAGTAGCTCTTGTCAGCCCATGCTTTGACTCTTGATGAAACTACAGGCCATCTACACCACAAAGATACTGCAAGGATAAGTAAATAATTTCAGGTTGCTCAGAACGTGGCTAGATTCTGAATGGCTACCAGTAATGCAGGGTACCAGCCGATGATCTGAACAAACAAGGAATATACTCCGAAAAAAAGGTTCTTTTCTTGTTTCTATTAGCTTCATAGTAAATTATGCTGGAGGAACGAAGAGCTGTGCTTGGCCTTGATCTTGGCAGGATCCATTACGAGAAAGTGACTTATTCTAGCTTTGTACACTTTGACTAAGGGCTAGAAAGGGAAATTTTCTTCAGAGCCAAGCTTGTCAGAGAAGGCTCATTTGTATTAGCACAGTTGCTACAAGCCAAAGTTTCTGGCACTTCCTTCACTACTCTAAAAGGTGTGGGATTTTGCTGCTGGATTTTAACTCCAAATGCAGTTTCACCTCCTGCCCTATCTTGAAATGAAATCATCAATATCCTCTAATTTATAAACATCCCAATCTCCTAACATCAAACAGCGTTTAATAAAACTGCATATGACGGCAACGTCCATGCGGCTCACGTAGTTGCGCTCTTCCACAGGAAGGTTGCACGTGGCTTCAGGGAAGGTGAAGTAGGGACGGCTGCAATAGAAGTACTGAGGAGGCTGGGGATGCCCTGCGTGAGTACTCTCTTGTGTGGGCGCTGAATTAGGCGCAAGACACACACGGTCTTTGTCTCCACCCACATCACAGCTGTATTCTGTCCTGCTTAGGAATTTCTTTGTAGCAAATCTGTGAATAAATCAGGTGCTCTTTCAGCAAACTGCATGTCAAAGTTTGGGTGTCTGATGACAGTACAAGAATAGGTGTGAGGATATCTGGCTTTGGCATAAAGTTCTCTCTCCGTGTTACTGCGCTGCCAAAGGGCAGGCATTTAATCTTTGTAATGCAAAGCTGCCACCAGGATTGTGGGATTTAACCCCTTTTTGGTTACATACTCTTTTGAGATGCCCAGATGAAAGATAGCCAATAACATAAAGGGTTTCCTATGAAAAAAATTATCCAGATGTTCATTGAAACTCATCTCTGCCAATTATTAACCTAAGGAGTGCTCTTTTGAGATTATTGTAGATGACAGAGCGTCTGCAACTCATATTGGCAGACCTGCCGGTTCTTTCTCCGGGGGACAAAGGATTATTCGTAAGGACATCGCAGAGGATCTGCATCTCCAAGAGAACCTGACCTCTCTAGGCGGTACCAGTGCTCACCACGTTGTAAGCTGAAGGTCAGGTTTTTCATTTCTCGTATCTAACCAGCTCAGTATACAACTCACATTGAATTTCCCAATCATTATTATAAGCTAGAAATTGATTTTTGGGGGAGTTCATACTGGTTTAAGCAAAAGTGCAAAATGCAATAATGTCTCTAGATGCAATCTAAATTTGCTGGCTTCAATCTGGAAATGGTGCTCTGAAAAAAATTAAATTCTAGTCATTTATATGTGTCATGCCCAGTGACAGGATTGATGATGATGAAAAGTCAGGACTGTGTTAATTAAGGATAAAAATTTGTAATAATATATTGCAATATTTTGTATATGACTGAACTGCCACTTAGCAAGCCAGGGAGTTTGGAGCTGTGCTTAGCAACAGCTTTTTGATGGATTCAAAATAATAATAATCCAATTTTTAATATATTGCAGCAAAATGATGAATGTAGATCCAAATACATTTATAAATTTGTCATCATCATTAACATCTATCAAGTTAAACAGGTATATTAGCATATCAGCCTATATCCATCTATCCATTAGAATTCATCTCCATTATGGCTTTGCAACGTTTTGATCTTTAGCTCTGCATCAAGCTTGAAGCAATCCTGACTGTTGGAACATTATTCTCTTTAGAAAACAGAGTCGGAGATCAGTTTTCAAAGGAGGAGTCATAATAGGCATTCAGATTCCCTCGTATCACTCGTATGTTTCTCTCATAACAAGTAAAGGGTTATTAGCTGTATGCATTGATGTGGTCCTCATCACTGTGCCAGTTGAAAACATAAGGATCAAATCAAAAGTAAGGAACAGTTCTCAGACATGTGCAATTACATTGGCAGCTTTCTCAAAAAGGCTAATTGGAAATGGAGCTCAAAGAGCGAGCGAGGCAAGGCTCCCCCGACCCCTGCATACCGTGGGCTCCAGAGCCTGCAGCGACAGAAAGCACTTGGGCAAACTAATGCACCTTTCCCTCAGCTCCAGAAGTGCCAGGCTTGGATTCAGGCATCTGCTCAGCCGCCGTGACCTGCCTCCGTGCTCCCCGGAGCTCGCTCCTCACAGCCGCCCGAGGCACGCCGATGGTTAATGCTAGGACTGGTCTCTGCAGATTCGAGCTACTCTATATTCTGGGTGCAAAAGGGGTTTTAATGAGCATCCCGAAAGAGTATGTTATGACAGACTCAATCTAGGATGTTCTGCTTCTACAAATTAAGCTAGCTTAAGTGTTAAATCCTCTTCCTCCTCTCCTGCCAGGCTGTGGGCTCAGCACATTAGAAAATGCACAGAAACTCCTTGTTCTACAACAGCCGCTGGCTTTTCTGTCCTAGTGCTATGGAAGGGGAAGGCCCTGCAGCTCTGACCCATTCATTTTCGGCTTTTTCTTTGCACAGTCTGCAAAGACCCCCTGGCTGTGCAGCTCCCATTTGGGCTGAGCTGCGGCTCTAACGGCATTCTCTGCTTGGGACTCAGAAACCAGAAATGGGAAAGGCTTGCGAGGTCAATTTGTCCATACCCTGGGCGACGTGGGACTGTTCTCCAAAGTGAATCCTTACGTCCCCTGCCTTGGTGCCTCTCGCTGACCCGCAGTGAAGGGACTGCCACGCTGTGCTCCAGGAGACCACCCCACACTCCGAGAGCGCGTTTAGACCCCTGTCCGCTCTTTCTGGCCCATCACTGCTTGACTTCCTCCATCTACCCCTATCTACCCTTCGCTTGTGATTTGGGGAGTGGGGGCAAAAATCCTTCTCCTCCTCTTTTTTGTGCCACAGGCATAACCTTGGGTTTCACAATTTCAGTCCTGTCCTGCCCTTCCTTAGCACAAACTGCATCGGTGGTGGTACATGATTGCTCTACTGTTAGTGCAACGGGATGTATTTGGTTTTGAGCTCTCCCCTACTGCCAAAGCTGTGGTAGGAGGCTGTAATGCCACAGCGGTAGCCAAATGTCCTAGGGCATAGCCTGACAAAGGGGCAAGGGGTTTAGCTCATCGCTTTGCCCACCATGACAGCAGCTTGCAAGTATTACTGGGTGACACCTACGTTTTCCCCGATAACACAGAAAGTGCAGAATGCCACCCCTGCGTTGTATCGCTCAGGTGGCACGCAGCTGTGTGGCACACAGCTACGCTAGCAGATTCAATTGCAAAATAAAAGCACTTTCCAAAAAATTGCATCCTTTCCATTTTACATATTTATAAATGTACATATAAATTAGGCAATTCTACAGTTACAGTTCTCTAGCTACAAATCCAGACAGAGTTCTTGTTTGCAAGCTCCTCACCCCCCACCCCTCACTCACTCAGGTCACGGTTTTATTATACTTGACCTTCTGAGTACTTCTGTTTTCTGGAGGGACTCATTAGAAATCCATTGCGCTTGCAGGGTTGTTTTTTTTTAATTAAAAGAGTAATTTTGTTTCTTTGATGTGAGTTTTATTCATTACCTAACACGTCAATATTTTCAGCTAATGATTTCAAAATAAGTAATCATAGACAGCATGTAGAACAGCAAGATGATTACGTTGTCCCCAGGTCTTCCGATCACCTCCTGGACAATTAGCATATCAATACTTTCCATTAATGTAATGGGCAGTGTGTGAAATTTCCAGGCTGCTTCCAGAATCTAAAGTAGATGAAGACAAGCAAACAGAGAGGATTATTTGGCAGTAAAGTAGACAATCAATAAATGAATGCCCAGATCAATACATATCCCCTAGTAGGATCACAGCAGTTTAGCTCCAGCTGTCCCTTAAAGAGGTTCTAACAAATAAATAACAGAAGTCAAATTGATACGTCTCGATGATGAAAATCTGCTGTAATTCGCAGGAAAATGCCACAAAACTACATTACGCGTGTAAATCCTCAGCTAAATTAAAATATTACACCACCTATGGTGTCTATGCCACCTGAAGGTCTGAGAGTTTAACTCATGCTTTTGGTTTAACACCTATTTTAAAAGTAGAGTGCCTCTCTTTTGCTTCAGGTCATGAAAAAAACACATCATGAAAGCCTCCTTTTATGTGCATATGTGGGAATATATTTTCACCAAATATTTGGTGCTATCTCACACTGATGCCTTTGTATACAGGGTAGAGGAAATGTAACAAGAAGCAGGCAAGTCGTTAAAAATACAAGGTGGGAGGGAATGGAGTAGCCAGGATCCTAAAACCTTCACAGGAAAATAAGACCTAAACTAAAACTGAATTTTCTGAGTGCCAGATCTTAAATTAATTCTTTTGGAATTGAACCCTGAGGTGTTTAATCAGACACCTTTAAAAATGGTCTTGACCACAAAAGGACTTTGTGATTAGGTAAGAGGTGAAGAAAGGAACCCATCTTATCTCTTCTAAGCCCTCCTGAAATGCAAGGCGACAAGATGTCAGGAGAAGATAATCTATATGGTATTTGCAGTTCCTAACTGGGAACCTGGCTGGTATTTGAAAAACTGTGAATTAAGTCATTTTGTGTTTGCTAACAAGGGTATATTGACTGCTTGCTTACATTAAAATGTTTGTTTAAAATGTTATATTTTTAAATGGTAATCTGGAATTTGGAGTTTGTCCAAAATTCACTCTTTTCAATGACTAATGTTCCTGAAGCTGCTCAAGGATAAAGTCCTCCTAGAAAGCACTTCCAGGGTTCATCTGACTTTTTAAACCTCTGCTTCAGAATGAGCTAAATCCCCAGAAACGCCTATTTCTCTCCATCAAATGAGAAAGAAGCCCCCAATGTCTGGCTGTAGTGGAAACAACCGCACTGGAAATGTCTGGAGCTAAGAGATGAATCCCCCCCCGGTGTGACAGCTCATACATTGACAGTCAGACACCGGACTGGCTGTGCCTGGCGTGAAGCGTGTCCTCTTTACGGCTCCAGCACCAGCACCCTGCAAGCTGGAGCCCTCCTGGGGCAAGCGAGGGTGCTCAAATTGGGGCTCGGATCCCTTCTCCCCCCCACCCAGATGCAACTGTCAGTAGTGAGTGCGGCGAGAAGTTTGCACCCTGGGAAGCAGAGGAGGCTCAGTAGACATTTATGACCCCCACAGGAACTTGTCCAGGTTTCTCTAGCTTTCAGAAATGCGAAGAACTTGCTGGTTATTGCAAGGACCTCTTAATGACGTGTCATTTGGGGTGCATGGGGAAAAGGGAAAAGGTCGGTGTTTGCAGCATTGTTAGTGCAGTGGCTCTGGCAGCCTTGATTTGAGGAACGTGCATCTCCCGTTTCCTTGCCACAACTTCTGAACACTTGGAAGCTTCCTAACCAAGAAATGTGCTGGCTAACCCATGTTTAATATATAAGATCACAGCACAAGCTTGTATGACCAGAGCTATGATGCAGGGGCCAGAAATACTGCATCTGTATTTCCTAGTGCCAAACAGAGGAAGAGAAGCAACAGCTGAATGAATCTGGCCCACCAGCTCAGTTGTCTCAGCTGGACTACACCCAGTATAGACATAGATATAGTATGGGCTTAGAGAAGGGATATGCTTCATGTACCTTCTTAGTATTTGCTATTTGTTTATTTGTGATCAATGCAGGGAGTTGGAAGGGAATAAGACCCCGGGTTTTAACATGGAGTTGTTCTTATTTTACACAAGAGAGCAATGGCGTATTGAAACGCTTGCTTTGATGGGTTCCCTGGTCTGCAGGGAGTGCTCAGTAAAAGCTTTCTGCTACGTCTGGATCGACATAACTGGGATTGTTGGTCCCACATGAATTGAGCCAGGAAGCACTGCAGTACAGAGACGGTCCAGATAGGAAAGCAAATGTCACTGACAGGCAAGATCTAATTTCAGCGTTAGGCTAACGATGTGGGTGATGCTGAGCCAGTAGGAAATTATTATGGCCTAGATTAGATTACACATGCAATGTCAGAAGAGCCCTTCTCCACCCCTGCATGCATCCCTGCCCTTCCCTACCACGCTCCAGAGAGCAGCCAGCCCCTTGCCTCTCTTCCATCACGCTTTTGTTAATACAGGTAGGTTAGAAAGCTGTGTAAGCAATTACAAGCTCCATAATAATGTTCTATCAGCCACCTTCCCTCACCCTGTCCTGAAATCTCATTAAACAACAACAAAAAAAAAGGAAAACCTGTCTGTATGGAAATCCAAAGTGACCTCTCTTATGCATGCATTGGTATTTGTTTCACCTGCCAGAAGCACAAAGGGCTTTTCAGGTCCAGAGGCTGCTGGGAGCGTCAGCACAGCCAACAGCAAAATGAATGACTGGGCCACAAACCAGAATGGAAATCCAAATCCCAGCAGCTCCAGTGGCACCTGAATCGCGCCAGCCAGGAGATCCTTCTGGAGCAGCATTGGCCGGCATGTCTCCCTCGGCAAAAAACTCTCCTCGTTTGCTGTCCAGCGAAAGGAGCAGGTTTGGGTTACAGTATAGGACAGCTTACATTTGTGAAATGTTCTTTCCTGTCTGACTGCCCAGGAGAGAAGCCATCTTTGCCCATACTCCATCTGGAGTTAACAGAGCACTGTGCAAAGCCGCACATCCACACGTGGTGGGACACCAAGATGAAGCTGGTGTCGCATGGCAAGGTATCAGGTGAAGGACTATCCAGCTGACTTCGAGAGACAAAGTACAGCCTTCACGGCTGTAGGGAAACACCACAGAATCACTACTAGATAAGCTATTTCTCTCATGTAGGCTTACAATCCAACCTCAGCACAAGCTAAGTCTGGGCTAAAGGTACCAGTTTAACAGTAGGTGTAGGAGCAGATACAGAAGAAAGCAGCAGTGATCCCTGTTTCTTTGCCTGTGGCTGCACAACCCCTTGTGCAGAAAGTGGAGATCCTGCCTGAGGGAAGGTTTGGGTTTCCCCACTCAGCAGCGGGTACTCAGAAACGCAGGAATCACCCTGCTTCGGTGGATCCGAAGCAGCTCTGGTGACCCAAGTGGCTCACAGGCATGCCTCAGAGTTGAACTGAAAACAAAAGATAGTTTTCACTGGCTTGGAATTTCATACAGAACCAGTGCAAATTTGGATCTGAAGACAAAATGTCCCCAAAGTCCAATGCGTTCATTTTTTAGAAGCTGGTGCTAATGCCCATGAAATAGCTTCATTACTGTTTGTATTACTCTTACAGTTTTGCGTGAGATGTTGCACCAATACTTAGCATGGGCTTGTCCTGCACTTACATGGCCACCGGGTTGATTGATTTGGGTTATTTAGTAACAGCTGAGTGTTTATGTATTCAGTGTATTGTTAGAAGCCTCTTAAAGTTGACTAGAGCACTGCATAGGTATTCCTTTGCATTCCCTTGTAAAAATTTAGTGATATAAATAGGGAGCGCTCCCCTGAGCTTGCAGACGTTAGCAGAAGTCAGGCTCTAGCACAGTTGTTTGAAATGCTGGCAGGTGGACTTGCTGGGATGGCATGAAAATGGGATTTATCTTTATTAACCCTCTTTTCAAAGCTTTATTTTTGAGTCAGTCAATTCTTTCCAAGTTTGACCTTATTAATGGCTAAATTGCAACTAGCACTGAGATGTAGCAAGTCAGAGGAAGCTGGCCTGAAACCAGCTGAGAGGTGTCATTTAAAAGATAGCTGTCCGTACTCTAGTTTCTCCATAAGACAAAAGCTCCAGCACAGGAACACATTTGAGTATAAGCTTCTGTCCTACACAGTCAGTCAAGACTGTAAAGCGTAGAAAATGGATGAGTAAAGAAAAATAAAATCAGGAGAATCCTATGGCAAGCAGAGTAGGAGACTCTAAAAGAGCAAAACAAGTTGTAAAAATATTTTCTTCAAGAGTGAGAGGCATCCTAGCAATAGCATTAGTCCACCATGACAAATTTTCTGTTTCCATCACTAAGGCAGGAGGACACAATTTTTTTCTGTTCTGTACAGAAGAAGAAGGAGTTAGTTAATGAATTGATGCCACATCAGGTCTGTTAAGATACTGTATAGCAAATGGTAAGTAAAAATGAAGCCAAGCGTCACCAATGCTGAGAAGCAGCTATTAACATCAGGCAATCTAAAATCACCAGGTCAAGACAACTTCTGTCTGGCATGTTATTACAGACTGTTACCTTGCATCAATCCTGTCCCAAAGAAAAGATAAAGAGTTAAACTAATGCTTAGGGTCTGCCCTATTGTTCTGAAGCAGGAGCTAGAGCTTCCAAATCACCCGTACCAGAGATGTATGGCCTAAATGCAAAGACTTACCAGAGACACTTAAGAGCTTCCAAGAAATCCTTCCAGGATAGGGATACTCTCAAAAGATTGCAACACTACATTAACAAAATTCTTTTCTGCAGCACGTAGGATTGAACAAACTTCTTCTGCTATGATATTGCTTTTCACCCTTAAGTCTTACCTCCTCCACCTCCCCTTTGGTAGCGATATCAGGGCATTCTTCATGGCATTTGTGATTCATATTTAACAGATTGTCTTCATGAGTGCCGTTGTAGGGAATCACTGGGGACTATCCCTACAGGAAACATCAGAGAAGTGCAAAAGCAGGCACCTGGAAAAAAAAGACAAGAAGCGTATTAAAAAGAGAGAACACATCTTTGAATTTAACCTGCATCCAGAAGAGAGAACGGGGACTTACACCAGGAATGGGAAAACAATTTCACACTGTAGGACTAGCCCAGAAAGTCTTTGCCTTGGCAGACTACTGGTGTGCTGGCATCCATTCCCAGCGTGAGTTATATTAGTTGACAAAGAGGATATCCTATTCCATTCATTTTCCCTTTCATGAGCCAACAGCTAATCCTAGCATTTCTCTGCGATCGTTTCCCCCCTATTCTTCACCTCTTTGGATGATAGTTTCCTGATGCGCAAGCCCTGTGCTCAGCCCAGGGAAGATGTTGCCCACGACTGTGACCTCTGTACAGCGCTGCTATAACAAATGTGTTTGTGAGTGTGGTGCAGCATCTGGCTAGTTGCCTTTGGTGATGAGATGACCTCTCTGCTTTTGGGGAGGCAGACAGCTGCCTTCCCGCTGCAGCCGAGCAATGTTCAGTGTGAGGTGTCAGATGGCCAAAGCCTACAAACATGGCAGAGACCGGTCCCTCCCTGGGGAAGGAAAGGGACCACTGGGCACAGTCTCTGGGAAGCCCCCAAGCTCTAGTTTTGCTAGCCCGGGCTAAGTACATGCCTCTAGTACCCGTTCAGGGCTTCCTCCCCTAGAGCTGGACGACCAAAGGGGTTTCCAGCACAGAAACCTGGGCTGGTGCCTGCTGGTAGCTTGCCAGGGCTTCGTGTCACACTGGGGGCCCATCAGATTGGACTTGTCTTGCTTTGACCTGGATTTCACAGATGAGAAGCTCCATCCCAGTCCCCCAGGCGGCCCCATCCACGCCACGGTTGGCAGCGCCGAGCAGCCTGGCACGTCTTAGCTGGATGCAGTACCGTGCTTATACATAAAAAAATGCCGTAACGCGGGGTGGCTGTTCCCAAGCAGAACAGCCTCGTGGCCCCGCTGCCTGCCCCTGGCACTGCTGGCGCCCACTGACAACGCGTCGCGGGAGCAATGAAGTGCTCCCGTCCGTGCCTGGGCCGTCTGAGGCTTCGTCTTCCGAGGCGGTGTACCCTGGGGAGAGGGCAAGGGTGGATGGAGGGGGAGCGGGGAGCGGGGCGGCCCCCCGAGTCCTGCCGAGCCTGTGGCAGCATCACCCCAGTGGGCAGGGAGGAGAAGCTGGCTTCATCTCACGGGACTTCGTACCCTTCTCAGCTTGACATGCCTACGTACGAAGCGCTGCTGGTCCTCCTGTAACAGGCTTTATATTATTATAAGCATTTATCTCAGGCACCCAGCACCTAGACACTATAATTAGAGAGCAGTTAAGGTCAGACGAGTGATTAGTTAACAGTAGTTCTCTGACTCGGCTTACATGCCGTGTTAGTCTTCATTCAAAATGATTTAGTTTGCTGACAGTCATATAATTTCCTGCTAGGTAATCCTGAACATGTGAGTGTGTGGCCAGGACATCTTTCCCCAAATTACCAGAAGCTGAAGGCTGAGTTACTGTCTTCCAGGAGAGCGTTTCCCCTGGCCTGTAAGCGCTGAGCTCGGTGTCTCCGTCCTCTCCCGTGCTATCCTGTGCCTGCACACACACGCAGCCTTTTGTGCAGCTCCTAAAGCTCTACTAATCAATCCAGTCAATGGGAAGAACTTACATTGTCCTGCTAATTTAAGACATTTTTATTCTGCGTGCATTTCTCTTTGACTCACAGATGCGTATTTATTTGACAGGCCTCATCCTTGAGCGGGAATTTAGGATTCATTTATGTGGACTGAAACGTGCGAAGTTATACATGAGAAGACAGGGTGAGGGTGATCTGGATTGCCCAAGCCCAGCCTCCTGCACAAGCATCAGTCATTTTCAATGTCAGACTGAGGATTTTACATTTGTTTTGACTACATTAGGAGAACAATGTCTCCTTATGCCAGTACTCTACTAGTAAAAATAAATGCCCATAGCAGGGAGGAAAAATATTGTCCTTGATTTCACATCCCATGCAAGGTAATTATTTTCTTTTCATTGTAATGCTCTTGTTTCTTTGTATCATCTCCTTCCTTTTTTCCTATTAGCCTTTTCCAGTAAACAACAGTGTGCTTGCAAGGTTAGCAGAGATTTTATTTTTTTTTAACTTTATGATGAAGGGCACATCAGCACATTAACTAACCAGATATGTACGTATCTGTAGCTGCCTAGAATGCCGCCCCAACAGCAGGCAGCCCAGCATGCTCCCTGGCAAAGGCACTGCCCTCCAGCACGCAGGAGAAACACTCCAAAAAGCTATCATCGCCTAAGCCAGCTCACGCTATTAGAAAGAAACTTAACACGGAATACTTGGATCATTACATGACTAACACTTCCACTTTTAAAAAATCTGGCCAAAAGCTACCCCCAAAAATCACGTTAAAATATAATTAGAATACCAAATACATTTATAGAGCTGTGTGTGCTTTTTCTCTCTCTCATTGCACTGTCCTGCCTTTCTCTCGCGTGGTAAGTTTATCATCTGCTGGTGGCATCAGGTGTGTATCAAAGGCACCTCTGCTCTGCGGACGTACCTCCGGGGGACGAGCTGGGGCCCTGCAGACAGCTACAGGGAACCACCGCAGAAAAGTCATCGCGTCCACACTCAACCACACTCATTTGGAGAGGACAGTCATCCCTCTAGCCAGAGGAAAGCAATCACAACAGCTAAATTACAGGACTTCAAAGCTTTCACTGCATTGTAAATCCCGAGCACAGCAGCTGCCGGGTATTGTCCTGGTGAGCAAAACTGATCAGTCTCATTTAATCATGTCACACTTCATTTGTGCCACAAGTGTCAGGAAGCTGGTCAAAACAAGGTTAACGGGCTACAGTGCGTCACAGGCCGATAATCAGATTAAGCAGGCAGTTGCCCAGTTACTGGCCATGATTATATTCACCCTACGCTATTGCTTTTAACTATTTGTGACTGGGTTGCCAATCTGGTGTTGCAGGCAGGAAGGACAAGGCTAAGAACCCAGGGGAAAGTAGTTATTGCTGGAGATTAAAACGTGTTCCTGCAAGGTGCAAAATAAAAACTGACAAGAAAGATATAGAGGTATTTGCATTTTCACATACTCTGTTTTTTAATGTTGTGAGGGGCCTTTAGTATGGGCACAATAATTTTTAAACTCTCTTTATACACACATATATTTACCTCAGCAGCAACCCATTAAGTAATCTATTAAAAATAAAACTGGGGAAAATGAATGGGGCCTTTTCCTAGTATTTTATAGGTCATAATAAACCAGGACCTTTCCTTCGACACTTTCTTGATTATTCAACTTGAAATGCATTTTTCACAGCTCTCAGATTTCATTGCTTCATCACCATCTCAGTGGGGACAGAGCATAAACTGTACGGTCTCAGTGCGGCTCCAGGTCAGGTTACAAGTCTGTGGGGTCCTACAGACTAAGTACGCAAAGAGAGTGATGTCATTTCAGAAGAGACACAGGTCAGCACGTGCTAGTGTCCCCAGCTGCCTGGCATTAGCCTAACTGCTGGGACTTGATGCAGAGTTGCCATGGGAAATAGCAATGTAAGAAAAACAAAGATTAAAAAGACCTCAATGTTTTAAAACCTGCGTGATAAAGACGCAAACTCTCCTCCTCACCCTCCCTTCAGTGTTTAGGGGGGAAGCCTGCGAGGAGCCTCGGGACTTTGCTGGAGACAGTGGAGCGAGCGCGGCCAGAGGGATGCGGCGCGGGGTGGCAATGCCCCTCTCACGACCTGCCTCCTGGCAGCCGTTGTGCTCCTCCCTTGCTGTTTCTTACAGGGATGAAGCAGAGAGGCGCGAGAATTAGAGCTGGCCACCCACCTTACATCGTGAAGTTCCTCCCTTTTGCCAAAATGTTGATTTAAAGGAGAGTAAAAACGGTCCCAAGAAAGATATAATTAATGAAAAGGTATCAGATAATGAAATTGTTCTATTATTTTGGGACCCTGACCTTTCCTACACTGCGTTTCATGTTCTCTGGCTTGGCATGTGTTCCTGTGTAAAGTTAGATATCTGTTTCTCTTCTGTGACTCAGTTGTACTGTCTGTAAAGCGTATTTGATCCTATTACAATATGAAGCCTTCCTAGGCAAACAATTAAAGCAACTCTGAGATTCCCGAACAAACCCCTGATTTTCATTCGAGCACAGCTTTGCCAGCAGGTAGAGGTCCTCCAGTTCAGGGTCTCTGCCTCATGAAATTAAAGCATTTAACACAAATAAGAAGAAGTACTCTACGTGCTTTCCTCGGCTGGTGGAACGCAGACCCAGAACAAGGGACAGAGCCCAGCCAAGCACGATGCCGAAATGCTTGGAGAAACCAGCAGCGCGGGCTTTGCGCCCTGGCCAGCGAGTGGCAGATTTGCTCTCAGCCTTGCCCAAGGTGGGGGCCATTAAACCCGTGAGGCAAGAAAGACGGAAATTATCCTAAGAGCAGAAGAATCAGAACCTCCTGAACTCAGGCTTATTCGAAACAGCCGCAGCTGCTGGAGCGTACACTCCTGGGTGAAGTCAGGCCATAGGCACTTTGCATTTCGAGGCTGTCAGCACATCCTTCGCTGTCACGTCCCCTCAGCCCTCCATCTGGCATACACCTGGGTCTTGCTCCTGGCTCTTGGCAGCGCAGATGCCTGAATACAGAAGAAGCCTTCCCTTCAGCGGGTTCGGAGAGGATGACAAATTGATTTCTCCCCTGACTTCCCAGTCGGAGCACCCCTTGATCCACTTCAGGCAAAACGACCTGGCTTAGTTTAAATAACGTAAGTGGAGGCTGTGAGTTATTCTGGTCGGTTTTGCCCGGAGCAGGACTGGGAGTGCTCACATGAACCAGTTTTCCAGGAGACCCAACGGACGGTGGTGGCTATAGCTGGAGGAGGAGGTACCACCTCTGGCTGGCACAGCTGGATCGGGGGTAGGACTTGTGGCCACAGCCCTCTGACTGGCAGGAGAAAACCTTTTTCTTTTCCCTTTCTAATACAGAAGGTAGGTTTTGTCCCTGGAGGTGTGTGGGAGAGGCCCAGTAAATCTGCACGGCGAAGCACAGTCTCAGTGCAATGGTTGCTTTAACGTGGAGTCGGAGCTAAAGGAAATACAGCTGAATGAGAGACACTCGCTGAGCTTCAGTGTTGGCCAGGGAGGGTGGTACAGGCTTGTGGAGATAGTCTAGGGAGAAAGCCGATAATGGGAAAGCTTGCAAAATCCAAACTTAATCTCTTGCGCTGCAGAGAACTAATCCTCACGCTTGACATTAATCTTTTCAACGGAGATATAACGCCCTTATCTTCCATGTTGCTCATTGAGCCAGAAAGTAGGGCCAATGGTCTTTACAGCTGGATACGGAGCTGCAGACATCCTTACACTGACATTGTCTTTCTGCTGGCTCTTCTTAAGATTTCAGTATGGGCTGGGCTCTCTTTGATGACAGCCCACCTCTGCTCTTTTTTAAGAAACATACCCAGGACCCATAGTCCTGATACAGCCCCTTCTCTTGAAATAAGAAATCTCTCTTTGCCCAGCAAGGAAGAGGCCACTGGCAAGCAGGAGTGTAACAACCCGCCACCCATGGCACCCCACTGGAAGAGCTCCAGACCTGGAGCCGGCTGGCAGTGGGAATGGCTCTGGCCTCCTCTGTGGTCTTGTACGTGGCATCACCTGCAGGGTCCTCGTAGTTTGGGTTTGCTGTCACGAGATCAGTAGTTGTGTTGCAAATGATGGCAGCCCGATTAGGCTGGAGCCAAAAGCCTTGTTCTTGCTGAGCAGAGGCCATACAGCTTGCCCTGCGTGCAGTGCTCAAGACAAAGCCCACTGAATTTTCCCGTCTTCTGGACTGGGCCTATAAGTTCATCCACCTCTACCTCTTCCCAACCTACAAGCGTTTCTGGAAATTTTCGATTTCTCCCTTTTTCCCCCCTTACTTCTGTTTTTGTTCTTACTTTTGTTTCTTTAAAGAGAGAGGCTCTAAGTGAATACAACACATTGCACAAGGCCTTGCACTAACCAGGGCCTTGAGGCAGGGATATTTAGATGCTCACCCAGCATCTCCATAAGCTGCAAGATAATGTAGTGGCTTCTATGGAATCAGGAAATGTTGAACTTCACTGCTTTAGATAAAACTCAAAGGATATGATCCTTCATTCAGCAGCAGCCACGCTGTGGCAGAGCAGCCGAGCCTGTCCAGAGTCTAAAAGCAAACTGTGGAACAAATTGGGATGTATATGTTTTAATACACATTAATTGCAACTAGAATTAGACCTCCTTGGACTGCCAAAACTATAAACACAGTCAAAATCTTCAGGGTTTCCAGATAACGCTAGGATTTGTGAATAACAGAGAAATGGGCAGTAGCAAGGGAAGTAATCGAAGCTCCTATATATCATATTGATTAAAACACAAGGACTGCCCTTCAAGGAGGAACTTTGCATCAGGAGGGAGATATATTGGCTGCTCTCGTAAGCTCCTTCCAGTTCTGCCAGCGGCAATTCAGGACATATGACTATGTTGTCATAGATAAAAACAAATCTTCGTTTTCTGTCTCTCTGCAGTAAAGAAAGAGCCCAGGAAGGATACACGTCTTAATTAACCCCTCAGGAACATAAGACAAAAGCAAATAACAAACAGAATACCGCACAGATGGAAAGCATTTTGACAATGAATCCTTTGAAGTCAGATGATTTTTTTGTTTTCATACGAAGGAAAAATTCACCTCTGTCTGGCAGCCTAGCAAAAGGTCGTGCAAGACTGGAGCCCTGCAAGAGTTCAATTTCAAAGACCCAAATGAGGCGCTGCGAGGATTTCACCTACCCACTGTTGCTCTTCTGTTGGCAGGAATTCCAGCTGTGCGTGGGTTGCCGCTTCGCTGCACAGGATGCAGGAGCAGGAGTGAAGTATGACAGGTTGACACCGCTATTTCCTCTGAGCAACAGATGCCCGCATTTGACGCTGGTTGGATCTTTTGCTTAAACAGTGAGAGCAAATGAGCCTACTTAAAGTTTGTACAAGCAGGTTGCATGTTGCCCTTCAGCTATACACAAACATTCGGAAAGCACAATTAAAGCAAGAAGAAAACAAAATGGTTTTTTGCCTTTGCAGCCCAAGCACAGGACACCTATGCAGTGGGGCGAAAAGCAGAGGCCAACACAGATGGGAGACGTTCTGCTTTTTCCTGAGCCACCTTACACTTGTCACTAGTGCAAGAACCTGGAGCCCGAGCAGATCCTAGCAGGCTCCAAAACGTCAAAAGTTTGTCCCATGTATTTCATGGAAACAGAATTTTCTTCCAAGGTATTTTCTAGCTGATTTTCTATAGAACAGAAAGAAAAGCCCTTTTCTTGGTGAGGAGATTACTTGGCCTCACAAGAGCTCATCTGTTGGCAGTGCTTCTCAGCTCACATCACATCAGCGACTTATCCTTCGATACCTAAGCAGAACTCAGGGGCCAAGAGAGCTGCCAGGGTGACACAGGGAGCCTGAGGCTGAGTCAGAAAGGTGATTTTGCTCAAATAAACCCCAGGCAGGCAGCCACTCCAGCTGTTTTCTTCCCCCACCGCAGGAACAACAGCAGTACCTGTGCAGGGAGGCCACCACAGTGGGTTTCCCCTCCAGTTAGATGGAGTTGAGTGCATGTTGTACTCAATAATGCAATTGTGCCTTTCACACTGCCTTCAACACACATTGGAAATAACCCCCAGGAAGATGAGACTTTGCTCCCAACTAGCAAAGTCTCTTTTTTCAGGTGGAAAAAGACACAGAGGGAAATGGCATTACTTAAGGCAGTTGAGCAGGGGTTGGCAATTGGGCAGGGATGCAAGATGCATCTAAACCAAATCTTTAACTTCATTTTTGAAGGTCCCTTGGCTGGAGATGTTCTTTGTCTCCAGCAAGCTTCTCCCAGCACCCCAAGGATGCAGCACGCACTGGGCATGCAGTCACTGAGGGCAGGAGCAGATGGGGACATGCGGTTCCCCTGTTGCATAGCGCGTCCTCAGCAAATACTGGGTGGGCACACTGATGTGGCTGCGCTTTCTGAGCTAGCACAACTTTTAAAATCTCCACTCCCGCTACTTTCTACCTCATATTCTTGACTGGTCAGCCTGTAAATCTGAAGGGATATTTTGCAAATCCTTACGACCACCTTTCACCAACCCACTGTGGACTAAGTGATATTTTATGGGAGATTCATCTAACAGCTAATCATCTTTCAAATGCTGATAGTGGCAAAGGCTTCCCTGCAGATCTTTTCTAACACATCATCACCTCACTCTTCTTTCTAACAGGCCTACCTCCAGAGGCTATGGTGCTCTAGTTATGTGCCCTCTGCAAAAACAGTGAGGAGAAATTTATGGTCCTCCTATTTGGAAGCAAAGGTGTCAAAACAGAGTAAAAACCTAGAGCCAGCCTGTGATTTTAGTGAGACAAATGGAAGCACTGGGGGACTCCTGTAAGGAAAAGGGAACTGCTACCGTGCTACTGGAGAAAAGAATCCAGCCCAAAGATGGGAAAGACGGGGCCAGATGGCACGCCGTCCTGGTTTACTAGCTTGCACTACGGTGTCTCTGCCTTCTGCAAACCTCAGCAGCCACCTGGAGTTGTGAGCTGCACCATAGGAACCCTCCAGATTTCAGCACGGTCTTTGTTTAAATTGCCTTCAGGTGTTAATTGTGAGAGGTGCCAAATACCCAGAACTCTATTTAAAGCCACTGAGCATAGGGACACGGGGCCCCCAAAAGCGACTGTTCACCCATGGAAAGCCTCAGCTGTGCCCCTGAGCAGCCACGGTCAGGGAGGTGGCAGCACTCACCCACTGTGCTAGAAAGTCACTGTCCTCAACCTGGCCACGATCGGTGGCAAGGGGGACACAAACGATGGGAATTGGGGTTATAACCAATTTACTGTCTATAACGAGCTGTTGTCCAGTAGGAATGACTTTGGATCACTACTAGTTTTCAGTTTTCCTTGACACAGTGACCTAAGAGATGAAGTCTCCAGTGTGTTCTCAAACTCCTTCAAAACAGCAGTTTCCTGAAAATGTCTTGTTGCATTGCCTCTGGTGCAGTATTACCTTTTTGTTTGTTTGTTTCATTTAGTTTCGTTGCTATGCCTTTGACCCTTGAGCTTGCTGCCCTGTGGTCAGCAGGGATGTGCCTTTTTCATGTTTTCACAGCACGGTGACTCAGGGATGACAAACACTGGAAATAAATGATGGATCAACCCACTCTTTCACTGCCCAGAACTTGAACTTTGGAGAGTGCCAGGGGAGTGCTGGCAGCCAGGGCAGCACCATGGGGCACGAGGGGGACACACAGCAGAACCTGGCAAAGTGTTCAGGATTCCCGCAAAGCAGCGCAGGATTGGATGTACGCTTGGCCAGCCGTGTCCTGCATCGTGTTAGCAAACCCAGTATTGCCAAGAAGTGGCAGCCGGGAGGTAGAGGTAAGGTTCTCTCCACAAAAGCCACCCCGTTCATGCCAGACTCGAGAAGCTCCATGCTGGCAGACTAAATCCTTCCTGCCTTCCCCTGGTGCATCCGCCTTCTCCCCTGCTCCAGCTCCTGAGGATTTACACACACCCACGCACTCTCTCACTGGCGACACTTGGGCTGAGAGGCTTCCAATCGCGCCTCGTCAAGGTCACTTGGTCACAAACGAGTTCGCTGGGGCCGTGGCCTTTGGGAAGTGCCTGCCAAGGGATCTCACCGTTGTCTCACTCACAGAGGAAACGCAGCCGTTGGGGATGAGCTGACACCAGGAGTTTTCCTGGTCGCCGGCTTCTTGGGGAACGGGCTGGTGGGAGGCGGCAGGACGCGGCTCAACATGCAGGTGTCTCACAACCTGCCGGCCAGAGAGCGCAGCCGAAACAGAACGGCCCGTGAGCTCAGGATGGGAACACGCGCAGTGCTCGCGGTTTACTTTCCAGCCCGCTGCGCTGCTTTGCTTTCTCCACTGATGTTTTCATTCAGACGGCAGCAATACAAAGGGGAATAAGGTCAGCACGCACTTGCAAATAAGAGTGATTCTGAGCAGCTGTCCCAGAATCGATCGGAATGGACTGAATATTAAGGAGCCAAGATGCAGCCCAGCCTCAGGGCCTGAAGAATGTGTATGCACATACACACAGATACAGACTACCTCCTCCTTTCCCCTTTCCTCCTCCCCTTCCTGGAGTTGTGTCCAGAGCCTCCCTTGCCAAAACCACTCATTGAGGTAGCAATGCCTTTCTCCTGCTTTACCATAATTTTAGGGTGACTATCTGCCATGAAAGCAGCTGTGTCCCAAGTGAGGTGTAAAACAGAGGACCGCCACTGATCATTAAAGTTCCCAGGACACATTTCCACTAGGGGCGTTCTTAATTTTTGCTTCTGGACCAAAATTTTCTCCATCATACTACTGCTGCAGACTTTCTTAGGAAGATGCTTCCCTTTCTGTCCTGAAGCTCCACATCCCCAGTATGCCCAATAAGTGCCAACATGCCTATTGAGGAATCTGGTACCTGTTGGGAAGGAATCAAACCTCCTTTGAATCAGACAACAGAAAACCAGGTTTTCTGGAAAGGAAAATTCCCATTCACACAACTAGGAAGCAAACTGCAGTTATCTTGAACTCCTTGGACAGTTGGAGAGACCTGCCAGGGTCACCTTAGGCATTAGGAGCCTGGGAGCGAGCAGCCTCAAAGTAGGTGGCCAAGTGCCCTGGGGCCTGCTGGTGTCCCTGCAGGCTGAAGACTCTGCTGCCACTTTGTCGCTGGCTTCTTTGCATCACTGAAGGTAATTAACAGCAAGCACAGCGTTGAAATGCTTTCTGCATTGGCGTATGGTCACCATAAGCAATCCAGACCTGTGAGCTCACTGCGTGCTGCCAGCGGAGCCGTGAGCTAACGGCAAGAGCTTTCACTGATGCCAGTCCTGCTCTGGTTCAACGCAGCAATGCTGCTTCCCCATGAAGCTCCCAAGAGCCGTTGTCTCATCTGATTTCCATTCCTTTATCCTGTTGCTGAATGAGGCACTTGAATCCAACAAAGTCTCAGTATCTGGGCAATCTTCTCCTACTATAAATAATAGCAGCCTCTAATAGTATTATTTATTATTTTTAAATAATAAATAGCCTTTATGGAAAAGTGCCCAGCTCTTCAGCAAGCAATACTGGCAGGTGCGTTGTTAGCCTATCTGCAGAGGATGGAAAATTGCACCTAACGTCTCTCCCTCACCCCAGAACCAGCCTGGAGGAATATCCTGTGCCATCCGACTTGCCTTCATGAAGTTTTCTCTCCTGCTTTGCACTGCACAGTCTGTTAAGGTAGGTTGACCATGCAAGACTGAAACTAGTCATAAATATGTCACATTGAGCAAATAGGACATGCAAATTGGAAGGTGTAAGGAACCTCTGTGGCACTAGGACAGCTGAGGGCCCTTTGCAAGGCTGTTCTTCATTGTGACAGCAAGAGCCTGCAAACTACACAGGGAGTACAATGGTGGATATCTAAAATGCTATGTTTCTGAATTTCCCCACGAATCTTAAATCTTTGAGTTCTCCCTCTCTCTCTCTCTCACACGCACACAAGGGCAGTTCTGATCATCTGAATGAGAGAAGAAACATTATGCATAGACAGCTAACATAATTTTCAGTGGAAAAAGTCGATATTATGATAGTAAGCTGCTGTTTTGGCCAATAAGAATTTGAGATTGGCTAAGGACATATTGCCTAAATGCTGCATACATCCAGCTCTTCTCTACCTCTAGGCACACGCCTACTTTCTTTAGCTTAATAACTATGGGATGTCGTTATATCCCCACACCGAACACCTCAAGTAAACTGCAACATGTATGGCAATGAGGTTTTCAGGGCTTCAGCCCCCTTTTCCACACTCTTTTTTGGGTTTCAGCTTGACTTGTGCTGCTTCTCCTTCACCACCCAAAACAGCCCACATAGCCCTGGCTGCATCAGAGCAGCTCAGGCACCGCAGCTAGGCCAAGGCAAAAGTTGCAACAGCTGGTTGCGGTCAGGACCTTCTCTAAACTCTCAAGAAAAGGAGACAGTTTCCCTTGATTTCCTCTCCTGCTTCCCTAAACAACTCTGACCCCCTGTCTTGTGAAATAGGCTTATCTAATAAAGCTATCATGTTGTATATAATAACAAGAATAAACTCCAACCATTCTCATTTTGCAAGCTCTTAGTATTTCCTCAGCTGATTTCACACCAGACAGATCGGCCATCAACGTCTGATGTTTACTGGATCAGAATAAATAAAGTTAGCTTTGCTTCTCCAGTTACTTCCTAGGAAAAAAGGCAAAGATTTTAGGGAAGGCGAAAAGAAAGAAAGTATGTGTGGGCAAGTGACAAGTGTAAATGGCTGTCATGGTTTAAGGCCAGCTGGTAACAAAGCACCACGCAGCCACTTGCTCGCTCCTTTTCCCCGGCCCTGGTGGGATGGGGAGGAGAAAATATAAAGAAAAGCTCATGGGCGGAGACAAGGACAGGGAGGGATCACTCCCCACTTAGGGTCACAGGCAAAAGACAGGATCAGCTTGGGGAAAAAACCAAATCAATTTAATTTGCTACAAATCAAATCAAAACAGGGATAATGGGAAGTAAAACCAAATCTCATAACACCTTCCCCCCACCCTTCCATCCTTCCCGGCTAAACTCCACTCCCGGTTCTCTCTCCCTCTTCCCCCCCAGCAGTGCAGGGGAACAGGGGACGGGGGCTGGGGTCGGTCCCTCACCCCTTGTCTCTGCCGCTCCTTCCTCCTCAGGGGGAGGAGGACTCCGCGCTCGGCCCCTGCTCCGCCGGGGGGTGTCTCCCGCGGGAGGCAGCCCACCATGAACTTCTCCAAGGTGGGTCCTTCCCGCGGGCCGCAGCTCCTCGCAAACTGCTCCAGCGTGGGTCCTTCCCACGGGCTGCAGTCCTTCAGGCACAGCCTGCCCCAGCACGGGGTTTCCCATGGAGCGGTGGCCATCTTGGGGGGCATCCATCCCCCTGCTCCGGCGTGGGCTCCTCTCTCCCCGGGCTGCAGGTGGGCATCTGCTCCCCAGAGGTGCTACCGCCGTCGCTGAGGGGCTCGGCCTGGGCCAGCGGCGGGTCCGGCTCCGAGCCGGGGGAGCTTCCAGCAGCTTCTCACAGGAGCCGGCCCTGCAGCCTCTTCCCTGCTACCAAAACCCCACCACACAAACCCAAAACAGTGGAGTAAGGAGGAGCAATGATCATTGTTTCATAAAATTTTCCATATGTTGTGTGGCTTCATTACTCAAATCTTGTACGTGTTTGGTGATTTGATCAGCTGTTGACTTCACTTCGTACTGCTGCCAATTCATGACTTGGCTGATTTGGTTTGAGTTGTAACCCCAACTCAAGGACTGCATTTTGCTCATTTTCAGTCATTTTAGTTATAAAGAAAAAGAAAAAAAAATGTAGTCTGCTTCAGAGGTATTTCTAATGGTTTCTGTGTATGATGTGGTTAATTTGCAGTAAAGCCTAACAGGAAAACATAGCCCGGAGTCTTACTGCTGAGTCACGAGAAGAGCCACCCACTCACTGGGTACAGGCACAGACAACCATAATGGTCTCTTCCCCTATCTTTCACAAGCTGCTGGGACATTTACTGGCTACAAGGTAAGTATCTTGAAGATTACTAGGAGTATAAAGAAGGGACTTGATGGACCACAAAGGCCAGTTTCCTGCAGCTACAGATAAGCATATTTTATAATCCTCCTTCATACACTTCCCATGTAAACTTACTAACATGTAGCTTTCAAAAGTGACAGTATCCTCTCTCAGGGATTATGTGCCGTTAGCTATAAACGGCGGGGTAAGGTGCTTGTTTTCCTGCCGGCGTTTTAGAAAATTTACATGAATAGATGACACCTCAAGCTATTGCTCAAACCTCGGCATTTTTCTTCATCAGCCTCAAGGTCAGACAGAAGCTGAGAGCTATGTAGCTGCAGTTCCACTTTTGCCCTTGCTACCCATGAGAGCCCGTGCCTGATGGACAGAGACGGTCGAGGGAGCGATCGTCTCCACGTGAGCACGGGCAGGGCTGCGTTTGACAGAGGGACCGAAAGAAGCGTGTGATTGTGCATATCGGACTGCGACACGCGAGTCCATGTGGTTTAGTGTGACATGCAGACTTGATTCTGGAAGGCGGTGAAAACGCTGAGGCATCCTCTGTGGATCTGGACCGTCCAGCATTTGTGTGGTTCAGACCTTGACTCGGAAGAAGAAGCCTTGCCGGCTCTTTTCTGTTTCCCAGGCACTGAAGCAGGCCAGAAAGGCTACAGGGAAATTATCTTTTTCCTCCTCATACTGAAGTCTTGTGTATTTTTCCCTGCCATGCCGCAGATGTTACCAATGTCAAAAAAGATTAGATGTTAATGAATAACAGTAGCTCCATCCCTAATGCGGTGCCCTTTTGCAAGGGCGCAGAGCAGCACAGAAGTGATATAAGATGGCAGTGCAAAGTGACAGGGAAAAGCTGGTGAAGAAAAGCTCTGTCTGGACAAGCTGCAATATATACCAAGGGAGCATTTACTCTTGAGAGATTTTTTTTTTTTTGCTGGATTTCAGATGAAGATGCAGAAAATGCATTAAACACGACTGTCTTTCATTTGAATGTGTGTGTCTGTGCACACATAGCATGCCTGGAAGTAGAGAACATGCAAATAAGAAATCCTCCCATGACACACCGACAAGCAAGCAAGAAACCGAGATGCAGCCAGAGCAGCCCAGTGTGTGCTGTTGTGCTCTTTGCTCACCTGCTGCTTTTGAGCAAACGCAGGGGACTATAGGGGCTACATACCAAACCGACCACACGCGGCTCAGGGAACAGCGCTCCGGGCAGAGCGCGAGCCATGGCCATGGTTACTCGTGGTTACTTAGCAGTGGAGAGAAAGAAGCCAGGGGAGAGTCCTCTCTCTGGGAGGTGTTGACAAGCAAAGGAAAAGATGAAGGAGCCAAGCAGTGCAGAAAGAGCTGTCGATTACATACATGTGCATATAGAAAGAACAAGAGGAAAAAGAAAGAGATGAATATGGATATAAAATGTTGGGAAAATATCCGTCCAGGTTCACAAACTGAAAACTGATCTCATTTCACTTGCCCTCTTCTCACTTATTGACAGGGCCGTGCTTTGGCAGCAGTAGTGGCGTGGATCTAATACAATAATCACATAGCCATCTTGCCAGAAATACCACTAGCCACCGTAGGGGAGCTGCAGCAACGCGGAGCTTAACGAGGCTCACAACTCAATCCAAATTCCAAAAATGGATTTTTTTTTTTCCCTTAAGGCAGCAGGGATACGGTCTGCTCCAGATTTCTGATCACACGATGCACCTGAAGGACAAAAGGATTTGAGCAAGAGAGCCTTAAACTGTATTAATGACAATTAATTTCCAGACCCCAGAAACAGTAGAAGGCAGAGTTTTAATTAAAAAGTTTGAAGATGACACAGGTGGAGAGAGAGATATTTACGACCTGGTTTCCATTTTCCAGAGGAACGGAGCATCTGCAGCACCTGCTAAAGCTAGTGGGATTCATGGGTGCCCAGCACCTGTGAAAACTAGGCCATATTTGTCTTGTCTGCTTTGCAGATGGGGAAGAAGCCATGGAAATATACTTTTTACTTGGAAATTTATTTATTGTCTTTTTTGTGGGAGCTGTCAGTTGCCTGAATGTATTATTTCTCTCTCTGCCAATATTCCCACAAGATCCAGGACAGAGGGCCATGGGAAGGGTTTACTCTGTGTCCTTTAGGCTTGCCAGGGACTTCTCCTGCCCTCTTGTAAGCTGTTACGAGAGGTTGTACTGTGCAGCCCTTCTGCCTGCAGGAGGCAGGGTTTAGCTTGGCAGGACCCTCCTTTCACCCCTGCTTCGCTCCCACCCCACAGGGACGTGGGTTTTGCTGTAAATATGCCTTGATACCTCCTCGGTATCCCCGAAACTCCCCTTTGCTCATCCTGGTCTTGCAGAACCACGTAATCTCCTTAAGCTGGGAGCAGCAGCATGGGTCTCCCCCCCGGCCCCGCGGCAGCAGAAGTCCGCAGGCAGTGTTACCCCAGGACACACCGAACCCCACTCCCCCAAAAAGGCTGGGAAAGCCACTGGAGCCCTACAAAGGCTAGGCAGGAGGTGGCAGCAGGCCGGTATCTCAGTGGCTTAAATATGTTGGTGGGGAAGGGCAAAAGCAGGTGAGGGTCTAACCCACCTGGGACATTGCTCTACTCCAACTTTGAGTACAGCCACCGCATTGCCAAAGCTCGTTACCAGTTTGAGGAGCTTTGATTTTTAGGGGTCAGAGCTCGGTGGGGTTGAGCTTCCAAAGGTGCCAAGTGCGCCCTGCTCCACAGACCCTGCTCACCCCCAGGCTCTTCCCTCTGGAACTGCGGTGGTGGTGGAGGAGGGCTTACACTAACGGAGGCCAGGCAAATCCTGGGATGTGTTTTTACACTGTGGGAGTCTGCAAGTTTTCAGGTTGGCCCCCCGGGTGCCCTGGCCTGGACATGAACTTTGGAGCGGGGAGTCCCAGGTTGTACAGGGTGCTCTGAGTCCCTGCTGCTGCTCCAGCAATGCCCTTGGCTTGACGCCTAGCATCCACCACGTTTCAGGGAGGATGCTGAGTTCCCACTGACTTCAATTTTCTGAAATTCCTGGTTATTTATGAAAAAAGCTCTTCTGTGGAGCTCAAGTGATTTGGCAGTGGCTGTGACCTGTCTCTATGCCTACGAAGAACCAGCCAGTGGCAAAGACAGATGCTGAAAACCTGCTGGCATGAAGCAGTTCCCTAAATGAATATATTTTCTTGGGTAGCACAAGGCCTTTTTCTTACAGTGTATTTAATATACTTTACTGCTGACAAAGGTATTAAAAAAAAAAAAGGAAATTAATCTCATGATTTACTCTATCTCCAAAAAGACTAAGAGACTGGTTACTGCTGGTCTCCCTGTTAGGAGAGGGGACACAATATTTACAGAGTGCAGTGCTGATCAACAGGCTACTCCTGACCATAAAACGAGTGGCACATTTTTCTTTTGGGCCCTGGCATGTGATAAATGTGGCTCAGACCCCTGCCAGAGCAGCTGCGAAAGGCACCCTGGACCTGACAGACCCCGGGCAGGAGCTGCCAGCCCAGCTCCCCTTTTCCCCACGCGCCCAGCCGCCCGCCAGCAGGATTTATGGTTTTGGGATTTCGTCCCCCCGGCCCCGTGACACTACCTATGACAAACTAGAGCGGCGCTGCGATTCTCACCAGGGAAAAAGCATCTGTGCCGCCTTTTCTGCTGCCTCACCTCTTCTTAAAGTGGGACAGAAATTAACAGGGGCACGGGAACACAAGAAACAGGCAGATGCATGACCCTGATGCTTCCAATTATCTCACTGCACCAGGCTGGCCTCTTTGCCCTGCATCGTGGCTCCCAGCCAGGATGGCTGTGGCCCTCGTTATATTTCAGAGCACTCGGAAGTTTAATGAACACCGGTCGGTGGCTTGCTGGTCCTCATCCCCTCCCTGCCATTTGGGTTCACACTTCATTAACTGAGAAATGTTTTGCCTTGGGGGATCATACTTCTTCCTCATTTGACCCCAGCTCTCGACTCATTTCCAGTCTACTTCTTGCCTGGCCCTGGAAAAAACAAAGTGATTATGGCCTGGATCAGCGGCCAGGGCAGGAAACCGGTATCGGAGACGAGATGCCCTCAGGTTTGGCGAGTAACGACTGCAACTTTCGAAATGAAAGCAGTCCCACCGTACCGGAGGGAGCTGGTATCTGTCAGAGCAGCACCCTCCGAGTGTCGGCGCAGCTACCCTCGCCTGACCCTGCCGGTTCCACCTCCTTGCTCTCCCGGTGCTTTTAGCACTCCTGCGAGGCTGCACCTCCCTCGGCAGGAACAGCAGCATCCGTCACTTCCCTTCCCTGCTTTCGGCGGAGCAGGTGGCCAGCTCTCTTTGCCAGGAAGGGCCTCGCTACTTTTCCTGCCTCCCACTAAAGATCCATCAGGATGCATTATTACACCTCACCCGTCAGTTGTTTCTTCAGCCCTGGAGGGGTCCAAAGCATTGTTTGGGTTTTTGTTGGACAGGGTAAGCGCTCAGCTACACTTTCTGCCTTGCTCTTTCCTCAGCGTCTTGCCAGCAAGACTGACGGAGGAGACGCCAGCGTGATGGCGGTGAGCGACGTGGGGGAGAACGTCCTCTGTGGTTCGCACGTGGTGTGGGCTCTCAGAGCTCAAGGACCAGGTCTCGGCTTCCTCGCCACCTCCCTGCACGTGGTGGGGACTCAGCCTCTCCACAGTCACCAGCAAAGAGGTCGCAGTGGACTCGGGGAAACCGCCGGGGCCAAATCCAGGCCCAAACGCTTCCCAGCTGCTGCGTACCCAAACTGACTCCAGCAAGACCCAGGCACAGGGCGATGGTGCTGCTGCTTCCCCACAGCCTGTCCCCACACGTGGCTGCGCTCCCCGTCTCCTCGCCGGTTGAGGCGGCAGATTTATTCCTGACATTTTTGCAGTGGCTGCTGCTTCACGCCTCAGTTTCCCCACTTAGAAATACAGAGGATTTTTTTGTTTTCTCTGGGAGGTTTTGCCTCTTTGCTGCACGGCTCTTGGGGACGGGAACCATCTGCTGGCACATCTCTCCAGGGCCACACACAGTGGTGCCCCGCAGGACCCGGCTGCTAATATTAAACAGGGCTTTGGAGCTGGTTCAGACTATAAATTCACAGTAACACCAGGGCAAGACCGTGCGCGGCGGACAGAGCTGGGGTGGCCCCGGGTGTTTGCCCTTGCCCTCCTGGCCGTGGGACTCCTTGGGGGTGCAAGTGGGTGGCTCTGGCAGCCCCCCAGGACTGCCTGAAACACAGCAGCATCCCCTGGCTCTCCCTCCACGGCAGGGGGGGACAGGCTGGGGGGTCCCCCACAGTCAGGCTGCTTTGCTTTCACCCCCTTGTTCCTTGCTGTAACCCCTCTGCCACGAGGACCCGGACCTGCTCAAAAGAAAGACACTGCCTTTTCTAACGCTGGAAGACAAAGCCCTTGTTTGCAATATACCTCAACAGGGAGGAATTCATCATTTTCAATTTCTTTGCATTTGCACATCAGGGAGCTTGTTTCTTTTTTTCCCCCTCAAACACATCGTGGGTGGTTTTTCTGCAACAAATCGGGGAGGAAAAAAAGGCCTTTATTTATTTACTTCCCTATGGAAAGATGTCAGCTGGTATTAGTTAACAATGCAATTTTGCAGCAGGGAGATAATATTCTGAGGGGAGATTCTCTCTCCGTGGACTGAGCTGGGGCATCTGCGCATGGAGGGAGTTTACCCTCTCTAGAGCTGCTGAATAGAGAAGCAGCAAGGAGAAGCCATGACTCCTCACGGCCTTTTCATGTACTGTACAGAGATAAGTATTTTTGCCTGCAGTTCTAACATGTGGCTGTACAGAAAAGACGAAGCCACCCACTGCGTACAAGGTCTGCTCAGCACCGCTGCTCTTTTAAACCTGATTTTTTTTGTTGTTGTTTAAGCTCACTCAGACTACTGGAGCGCCATCAGGGGCTTGAAGAACAACATTCACATTTGGACTTTCCCAAAGTATAAGGGAATTTAAAGTTTTAAAGCAGCAATATTTGCATTTAAACCCTGCTGGGTCCAGGCTGAGAAGGCTGAGATCTCTTTTGCTGTGGTCTGTAGAGCCCTCCGACGGGCTGCTGGGAGCCCCCCAGTGCTGCAGAAGGAAGAGGTGACCACAGCCGGGTGCTTTTCCCCACTCATTGCAATGCGGTAATGATCAAATAGCAGGGTGGGATACATCCTTATAAATCCATGCAGTCTAATCCCAAGTCCAGCAAGGCACATTCCTGTGTTTCTTTGAACTTGATTTTGTTTCTGCTGTACCCTGTCAGGAGCATTACCCATTCAGAGGAGGTCAAACAATCTTTTCAAGTCTCAGCCCACAGAGGATTAAATACTTGGCAACTCTGGGAAACAGTAGGAGCTGGGCATGCTCATGCTCATGGACAGGATCCCAACCCTGTCCTCCCCCCTGGCTTCAGCAGGTGCTTTAGCCTGGTTTAGGCTCTCAACCAGCTACAAAGACCCTGAATTCCTGTCCTGGAGCCAAAACATAATGCCCCATCCACCCAGGCTGCCTCCCTGAACCCGGGGTCTCTTTTTCTGTGGGTCCATTGGAGGTAAGTACTCATCGGTAGACAGCTTCACAGGGAGAAAGCAAACAAAGAAACAAAACCAAGCCCCAGACCACATTTGGGACTACAAGCACAAAAAGACGAAGGGTAGTAGTTCTGAACGTAACATCCCTGTGCAGAAATGCACAGCCTGACCCAAAACAGAGAGCACAAAGCGGAACACAAAGCGGAGCACAAAGCTTCAGCAGCTGCACTGAAATGCCCCACAGTTTGCTGCTTGCAGCTTTCGTCTTACAGGTCAGGCTCTCTGAAATGGCGAAGGAAGCTCATCTCAATTCAGTCCTGCCCCAGGAAAGGGTCTCTAACAGAAGCATTAGACAGAAAAGAGAAGTGGCACCACCCACACATGCTCCTCTCTTTTGGAGGCAGCTCTGCCGTGTACATTTGCACTGCAGGTCCTGCAGACCTACCCGTGCACCACAGGGCTCACACCAGAGCTCGGCTCGTGGCAGCTCACGACTTTACTGGTTTGGGTACATCCATCTGCAAACAACTAGCTGCTTATAAAGCCTCCCAGCTGAGATGTAAAAGCCTGTGTAAGGTAACCCAGGAGCACGGCAGCCACTGAGCACTGATGTTAAAGACCAAAGGTTTTCCTTCAGACACCACGTCTTTTTTGTTGTGGGTCCAAACCTCGTTTCAACTTTCCAAGAGTAGGATCTGCTATTTAATATTGCCTTAACCCGCTCCCCTCTCAGGCCCTGCTCTTTCTCATCTTTGCAGAAGCAATTATTAAACTTTTGTTTAGTCTTGGGAAAAGCTGAAACGTTGTGGATTTATTCACCGAGGCAGCACGCATGCTGTGCACCCTGGCTTTCGATGAATTACAGTTGTGACACAGGCTGCCGCCTGCCTTTGGAGAGCTTCCAGAGGTGCCTGGCATCCTTTGGGTGCAGTTCAAATGTGCCCTGGAAAGCAGATACCAAGCAAAAGCAGGAACCCAGTCAGGCTCTGCCTCTTCTCTCCAGACTCGTTGTACAGTCACTAAACCATATTACAATTTAACCCCTCTAACAGCAGGTAAAGTTACATTTAATAAAGAATTTGAGAGCAGAGCTCGTTTATCTGCAATGACAACCTGCTCTAGCACAGGCACAATGCTACAGATGCAAGGGAGTGTTGTATTAAAAAATAAACACCTGTAGCACAGAAGTGCTTATGCATTAGATGACTGGGCACGGAAGGGACGGGTGAAGAGGTGCATCCCCTTCCCTTGGCTACGAGTTCAGGCAGAAGAGCCCAAGCCCGGAGGATGAATTAAGGTACTTGTGACCCAGCTATTGAAGGCAGGTGTTTTACACAAGTTTTCTTGCTGTTGGCCTATGGAAATATGGCTGCTAGGAGAGAAGTGGTCAACTTTCTCTATTACTTTTTACTTCTTTCCCTAATGGGCAGTTAAGGCTACAGAAAGTGAACATTTCTTCTGAGAAGGTGTAGTTGTTTGTACTACTTCTGTATTTATCCTTCAGAGCAATGGATAATCCCCACTTTTATCTTTGTCAGTTTTGCAAGCTGTAGAAATACATAATCCACCAGCCCTCAGAAAACCCTGCCCAGGGTGTGTGATTGGAGAAACAATCACATACCTGTAATGAGTATAGGCTGGGAAAGCATGTTCCTCTGATGTTCTTCATCAGCTACTGATATGGCCTACTTCTTGCTAGGATCAGGCTGAAGGCTTATTTTAAACTGAGAAGGCTCTAAAGAGAAATAAAAACTCTGGATTATGATTTTATTTTTTTTTTAGTAAGACGTTAAAGAGAAATAAAGGACCTGAAAAATCGTAGCCTAAGAAAAGCTTTCCCCAGCTGGGCTCTCACTCCCTCTTTAAGAAAGCTTTGCTTAATGGAACTAGCTGCCTCAGGTGCCTAAAGGTTGCTTTTGGGCACTCCTGCTTGCCTGAGCACTATGTGGGGTGGGAGCTGTGTGAGAAGGGACATGACTGTGAGATGTTCTGTGAGGGTTTTTTTTGCCTTTGAAAACATAATTCTGTTGGCTCTGATCTTGTGTCAGCTTCCATTTAATTCCTCTCATGTGAAAGCAAACCACAGAACAACTGATGCAAAGTTGCCACACAGGGTTATCTTCACGTGCTTGTGTCCTGGCCCGCTACAGGCAGCGCGTGGCGTTCGCAGATGTTGTCCTGTGATGGGTTTGTGGTCCTCTGTGGTTTCTTTTTTCTCCGGCTGCCTGAGGGGAAGGAGCATGTTTCTCTCCCTTCGTGGCTGTAACAGAAGCAGAGGCAAGCGTGACTCCTCTGCCTGGCGTTGTTCTCCCCCGCAGCCTCCTGTGATCAGCTCTCTGCCTGCCTCGCAGACGGCAGATGTGAGGGGAGCTACTGCCAGGCTGCACAAGACGTGCTGCAGGCACGAGGGACACAGGTCGCGTACCGCTCCAGCGGACGATTTCTGTGACCTGTGACAGCCATCAGCGGTTAGGGAGGTAAGGCATGCAGGCAAGCTTTAAACAAAGATCCGGCATCAAGGTGATGCAGAGCGGTGTCTGCAGCTCTGCCAGCTGAGATGAAATTACAAGCTTCATCAGCTCCCAGGCTTCAGGGCTTCAAGCCGACCACAAGCCGGAGGCAGGAAAAAATGTCCCCTTGAGGGAGCTGCATCTTCCTTCAAAGCAGCCGGAGCTGCGGGTCCTGCCGGCAGGATGCTGCCCCGCTGATCTCCTCAGGACAGAAGTTGTTGGGCTTTGATGAGCTGGGAAGCAAAACCGTCCCTGCCTCCTGCTATATAGCAGGGGCTGGCATCAGGGGAAGATGAGTCCCCGGGAAGCCTGTGATGTCCCCACACCGCTCTCCGTGGCAGGCTGGGCACTGTGGGAAGGTGTCTGCTGAGCCAGTGCCTGAACCTCATCTCCCATCTCCTCTCCCCCTCTGGCACGCCAGGGTACAAACAGGGCTCAGCCGTGCCACTGCTTTTGGGTTAAGAGTTGTCTCGGTCACTTTTGGCATCTTTTCACAGCACTACGTTTCTTCATCAGCCCCTGTTCACACCTCTCGGTGCTAAGTATTTCACAGCCTTAGAAACCCAACTATCTTCATGTTCACTGCAAATGCACAGAAAGTCACCAGAAATCGCAACCACGCAGAGGGAGGAGAAGCAGTAGCCTTTACCTGTACCAGCCTTTGGCCAGCTTGCTCTACAGAAACTGGTGTATGAAGCACCACCATATCGCAGCGCACACTGACTATACTGGGATACTACACGTGCACACGTCCGCTCCAGTTATTTCCCTGCTTGGAGTCCGACTTTATGTATAAAGGCTAGAGAGGCATCGAATGATAAGTAACACTTTACATTTGTGTAATTAAATCAGCTTCCCCAGAAAGTTGCCTGAAGAAATGCCTTCTAAGGAAAGAGGAAATGAGGAATGCTGTACATCCTTAAACTGCTTTGTTTTGCCGGAAGATTTCATTATTTAAGGCTTAGTGAAAGAAGGGGGTGAAGCCTGTCAGCCAGGGGAGCCTTCTCAGCCGGCATTCAGCTTCCAGTGCCTTAAAGAGATTTGATGTGGCCATCGGGAGAGTGTCAGTTCCTATTGAGGTTATCCCCAAAGCCTGGCGAGGAGGGCAGGCAGACGAGCGCCTGGGAGCACACGTGCAGGCTGGAGTCAGTGCTGCAGCGCTGCAAGTTCGGGGTCCAGAGCTTCACCCAAGGGCACGGAGCCGCCGGCGGACTCCTCGCGTGTTATCGACACCAGTGGGGTTGCTCTGGCGGCACTGGGGGCACGAACAAGATCCCCTCTTCCTCTGCTGGAGGCAAGACGATACAAAGGCGATCTGCAACGTGCTCTTTTTTTTTTGCGTTCCAATAAAATAGGTGATTAAGGAGCATCAGGTTGAGACAAACCTCTTGCAGAGGCCCACTGTGATGGGGACAACAGCGTTTAAGCCACATCGAAAGCTTGTTACTGGGTCTATTCAAGCCATATTTCTCCCTGTTTCTACCTCTGTCGCTAAGACTGCCTGCTGGTGTGCTTCATTCATTGCCTCCCTGTACAGATGAGTCTTTGACCTTGCGCTAGTCTCAGAGAAAGTGCCCGGTGAGTTCGGAGAGCAAAGCAAGCTGAAAGCTGGCATCTCCGGATGACCAGTCTGAAGCTACCAGCAGCATGCAGGTTCTCAATGCAGAGCCAAAAAACACTCACAAAAAAGCCCCAGGGTTCACAGGTTTTTGAAGTAATTTCTATGAAAAAGCTTGGTTTACCCTCAAGAGTCTGTAAGTCCACTAAAAATAATGCTAATGTTGCTCATAGTTCAGTTTGATGGGCCCTTTACATCCTTCTGAAAACACAATTTAAGTGGCACAGTACTGTTCGTCATCTGGGACATGCAGATCATCCTATGCTTTGCAAAACCTATGTTATGGAATAAAAGCTCAATGCAAACAAAGCCAAAACAGTAGCTATCATCAAGGTTGAGGTGGTGGTGGTAGTGGTGTTTGTTTTTAAAGAAGAGAAACAAGGTTATCTTTACTTTCCAAGCCAGAGGAATGGCAAGTGTTAAAAACACACAGTTCTTCAAGATACCAAAAGCACCTAAATGCACACACAGGAATACCTTTATAGTCAGGCAGAATTACTGTACTGATATTAGTTAGCTAGCAGCTCAGGCACAGGTTAAAAAAAAAGAAACAAAGGAAAAAGGAAAGAAGAATTACAGCCCCTTCTCAGAAAAGAAATTAAATATCCTGGTCTCCATCTGCTTAAGATTCCGGGGAATCTTCCTGGTCTTTCTTTGGGAAATGCTCCATGATAACTTTAACTGAGAAAGGACCAAATAAAATGAGGTGGGACATCAGAACCTGGCCTCTCATCCTGCAGTCGGTTCTACTGCCTTTTGTCCCATGTGGAACACTCTTGGCACCAAGAGAGGTCTGCTTAAGGGCAGCCGTCTGTCTGCTCTGGCTAACTATGGCGCAGGAACTACAATTATCAACATTTGCATTCCCCAAATTCCTTTGCTGATCTCCACTGGGATAATATTATAGTTATTCTTTGTTTGCAAATATAGATACTTTACCAGAATAATTAGCTGGGAACTACATTTAAACTGAAGCCACATGACATAATCGGAGGGGTTTTAACAGTCATGTTATGAAAAAGTGACCTTTGCTCTGTTAGCCTTGGGCATGAATGATTTGTGTTCAACAGACGGAAGGATGGAAAAAGGTTAAATGCGAAATCAACCCAAAAGCTTACAGAGAGTAACACGGGTTACTGTGAAACCACTTTCCTAAAAAGCCCCTTATGTTCTTTGTTCCATTGTACAGATGGAGACACAGGGGTTCACAGAGATCAGTGCTGGAATTAGCTGGAGTTAACTTCATGGTTACTAAGGCCAGCCCTCATTCTAAAAGGTGGCAAAAATATTTTAAAACCTTCTGCATATACTGTGTTCTTCATGTGTTAATTTTCTAGCAGCCCAGATGCTGCTTCGGTGTGACTGCTTTCCCATGCAACTTGTGTGACTAAGAACCGAGCAAGGATGGGGTTTATTGAAGGAATTTTTAAGTAAAGCCCTCAAGTGTCTGACTAATTTTGAGCTCAGTGGGACTTAAGCTCATGCTTTACTCCAAGTACCTGCTTAAGCATATGGCTGAAGCAGGGTTTAGCCAAGACCGGTTGATCCTGGCCATACCCAGGGAGGTACAGACTGCACAGGGCATCTCCATCTGGTGATGGTGAAATTAGAGGTGTGCGCCAAAACACCGAAAGAACAGCCTACTGCTAAGAGTTGACATTTGCTCGAAAGGGTGTTTTCCTCCCACCCAAGGGCTGCCACATTGCATTGCTCTTTCTGAGACTGACAGGCTGCCAGTGGAAGAGGCCCTCGGTCACTCAGGAACAATTAACGGGTGACACTGGCAATTATGTCTGGATTGATCACCTTGCTTTTCAGGTTCATTCAGAGGTAAGCAATAATGATATCGCACCATGCTCTCTAGTTATGACAGGACTTGATTTGTGGTCTTTACAGAAATTAATTGGAGTTCAAATCAACAGTCTCAGAAGCTAAATGAGCAGAGAAGCTCCTAATACCTGCACGGAGGTGGTGAAAATCTCCATTGTGGTGTTTCTGTTCCATGCATGTTCGCAAGTTTAAGGTGGTTTTTTTAGTGGCAATATTTAGGAGAAACGCTCTTTTTGGCAAAGAGACAAAAATACATGCACCTACACGGAAGACTGCAATGGTATAACAGGATGGTTAAGATCTCTGCGCCTGAACAAAGTTGCATGGTATCATCTGTGGGCCAGAAGTACCGCACACAAACAGTGGCCAAGATCGCTATTGCCAAGCATGAATCAGAGGGTATAGATAGTTTCATTTAAATAGTGGCATCACTGTTTTTCTTTCAGACTCTCCTCTCTGCTGTTGTCTATACTGTGGGCCTAACGCAGCAGCAGAGAAGTCTGGAGAGGAGTTTGGTGGCTGCTCCGCCGAGAGAGCACCAGTGCACTAAGCTCAGGCTGAGGGTCCCAGGGGCAGCGGTCAGCTCTGTCCCATGCTTGCACAGCTCCAGCACACCAGAGTTGGGGTTAATGAGCAGGTTTCTATGCTCCTACGATAACAGCAATAACCTTAACGATAAAACCTGGCTGTTGATCCTGAGAACAGGAGAGCGGGCCACTTGAGGCTGTTACCTGCCTCCTTGATGAAGGCTTATTCAGTATTTTGGCAAGCAGTGCAATGCAGGCCAGGTCAAATCAAAACATAGTTCGGTCCATATCTGTCCAAATCTGAACAATGCACCAGCACCTAGGCAGCACAGTCTAGGAACAAAATGGAAACAGTGCGATTTTCATGCCTAAGGGTTAAGATGACACTGTGTAGCCTAAGGGTACCTGCTGTAGCAATAAGGGGAAAACACCATGGGATTTAAACTGATAAAATGAGTAAACCAGAAACCCTGGCCTGTTCTGTATAACCCATTGCGCTGTATTTAATGTACTTGCTGCTTCCAGTTTATCAGGTGTCCTAGACAGTATTAAACTGTAAAAAAGATCAGAAACTCCCCCTAAGAATACTGTCGTGCCTCTTTACTGATTACTGATTTTTACAGAGAGTTTCTAGACTGTAGTCTTTAGTGCTAGGCAAATTTTAATTTAGAGGAAGCTGAGGTATTAGATCCTGGATTGAAAACATTATTTTCTTTGAAATTTGTCATGATATCATAAAGGTAAAGCTAATGAGAAAAAAAAATATCACAGCCAAGCAGACGATTAAAAACCAAGCAAACAGCCTGTGACTGAATCTGGCACTGCAAGGAGAGAGGGGAAGATTCTCCCTAAAAGATTCAGGACCCAGTTTTCCTCTCTCCTGCCCATCACTGGTTTCATTGATCTTACTATCTGGGTAGCTATAACTGTCTCCCCTCAACCTTCCCATATAATTTCAGGTTATCCTAGAAACCGAAATGAGAAACAGAAGTATAGAAAGTTGTTAAGCTGTACATTATGCACAAACTAATTGACCACGTGTGTAGGATCACGCCATGACTTCAAAGTGTGGCCAGAGAGCTTGGCTCTTCTCATCCATCGTTGTCAACAGAAAGTTAGGGGTATACGCAAGGTATACAATGAAAAGCAAATGGGAGAAACCTTGAATAATTTCCACATGTATAATCAACACTGCAGAGTCAGGGCAGTGCATTTCACACAACACATGCATTCCAGCTGTAATATACGTCTGCAGTGTAACTCTCCCACCTAACATATAGTCAGGAAATGAGGGTTTTCCAGTGCCTGAATGTAGCAGGATAAAGCAGCCAAGTTTAACCCTGTCGACACCAGCACTAGAGCAGGAAGAAGCCCAGGGGACTGTTCACATGCTTAAGGCGTCTTGCTGAATCAGGATCCGAACTGAATGTAGCTGACGGATGTTTTCACCTTTTGGCAGGGGACTAAAATGGCCGGTCCAGGGCCAGCTTCTGATCGTGGCGTGGTTATTACCTTCAGAGTCTCTTCAGACGGGATGACAGCCTCACTGTAACCCGGGAAGGCAGCTGTTTTGGGGAGACACGAACGTGGAAGCGGGGGGTGTCTCCGGACCAGCCCGCACCCAGCTGTGCGCGGACTCCCCACCTGCAGCCAGCTTCGGCACGGAGGAGCTGCCTGCGGCCGCTCCGTTCTGCTGCTGCACACCACGCACAGCTCTTTTGGGACTATTCTAGTTAGAAGTAGCAAAAGATTGAGCACAGAGGACAGAAACACAAGAACCCTCAGGTTTGTGCCTGGAGAGACTCGCTGACACATTTTGGCCATGAAGAGGGATGCAGCTCAGACTGTACGGGCTCCTAAAGAGCCAAGGGGAGCCAGAGACCACAGCCCAGTTTCATATGGACAGGGACAAATCTCTGTACAGAAGGACACTAAGGGAATGCCACAGGCCTTACATCTGGCAGCATGACATATCACGTTCCTAGAGGCCATGAAAAAAACCACAGTCGATGGAAATTTCCCAAGTTCTTGTCCCTTAGTGACCTCTTGGGATTTCGAGTTTGCTTTATAACGCTGAATGAGCACATCCTTGCAGGGTAGCAACATCTTGCCCATTTTTAGAGGACAACACCAAAGCAGAGCTATTCTGTAGCTGAATGCAGATTATAAATCTGCCTCCTAGCCACAGCTCAGCACTGCCTGCCCTCAAACTTTAAATGGAGACCACGATCTTTTATCAGGTGTAGTGTTTTCATAATAAAGAGAAAAATTCTCAGCAAACACATCCATGATGCTTAAAGGGACACCCAGCAAACTGCTCTGACAAGTGGCTCTGCTGGCTACACAGACCTAATCCTTTCAAATGATTTTACTGAGCCAAGGAACATAAACAGATGAAGCTCACAGCTTCCACACCGGGAGAGTTCTCGTGCGAGCGGGACATGATAAGAACGAATGGGTTCAACCTGAAAATGCTCTCTGGCATAGCACTTGCAAAGACAGCAAGGTCATGAACCCCGTGGGACTACAGGTAGGAAGCTGCCCGTTTACAGTGTTTGCAAGTAAGATTTGCAGGACTGGACTCTAATGATACATGCAGCCCTTTAATTTTGAAGCTGATCTGATGCCCTAAAACCTGTTCCATAAGGGGGGAAGCTGGCCTAAAACCTCCTGAGGCTTTTGGGAGATGGAGGAAGGAAGATGATGGGTAAAAGCAACCGTGACCACTGCACCTACCCAGAGCTTGGCACCTGGGGAGAGCTCCATGGGAGACAGTAGGTGGGACTGCTCCCTGCCCTGCCATATTTCACCCATACACGGGTGATGTCCTCCCCCCACTCTCTGTACCCACTCAGCCTTGAGAAACAAGGAGAGGGTTTCCTTCCAGCCCACCCTGGAGGGCTTGTGTCATGAACAGGCTCTTCAATGTGGGAGCTCATGGTCGGGCAGGACCTCAGTCCTCCCTGCAGCCTGCTCTGCCTCCCCTCCGCTGCCGCCTGTGCAGAAACCGATAGCGATGGGAAGGGGCTCGCCGTAGACTATGGCAGGAACAAGCACCAGGGCTGGGATTTCCAGGCTTTTTGGCTTCTTCTCAGATGGGTCCCCTTCACTTTGCATAATCCTCACTCAGGATGCATATTCCTCCTTTTACAAAACAGGCTCAGAAACTGTAGGACTCAGCTGAGCTATTGTACAGCAATTCCAGCAGCATCTTTAAGGATATACTAAATTAAATTGTTAACTGCACCCCTGAAATCCTTCTTCTTGAAAGACCACGTCTACTTCATACCATTTATTAATCTCAGCTGCACTGAATTATTAAACTGAAATCCTCAATTACTCCCATCACTAAAAATACCAGTGTGGCTTTTAGACTCATATTTCTACTTTATACTGTAACGCATTCTTCATTTTAATTACTGGCACCATATTTTCAAAGGCCAGTGCCTTATCTTTGCAGGATATTTGTCAACCTAAAAAAAGGTTGACGAGTGAATAAATAATTATGTGTGACAAGCAGTGAATTCTTGAAGGAGAAGTATGTGGAAAAAAATCACATTATCTAGGTGAACCAAAGACATGTCGAAGTGAAGTAACAGGAAGAAACATCAGCTACTTCTCCTGCCGCAGGTGTGTGTTGCTCGAGACACTTTCCCAGTGTTCGTTACCAGAAGGACACTGAGTAGAAATTTTTTCTGTGAAGGGAAAAGAAATCTTTTTTAAGAAAGGGTAAGTTTGTGGACTAAAAGGACAACAAGGGCTCCCCAGCTAAAATTCCTACATGAAGAAATCAAGATCGCTTCTAATCAAACCCACAAAAGATGCCCAAACAACAGCCCCACCTAAAGTAAGCCTCATCTGGCCAGTGGCTCCTAACAATGAACCACTGCAGTCCTCTGATTGCCATTATCTTTTCTGATCCAAAGACCCGATGCTTCGTCATGAAAATCCCACCCTCGAGGTCTGTCAGTGTTCTAGGTGGTGGAGGCCCACCACACAAACTCCTCTGCACCAGTACACAGGACTGATAGCTAACTGGGGAATGACAAAAGAGTGTCATCTGTGTGGCCCAACCCATTTCTGAGCATCCCACTGACCTGCCAGCTGGTCAGAGCAACTGGAAAGGTCTCCTTAGGAAAGAAAAGGACTGGTTGTGCCATGGGGTTGCCAGCTCTGTTAGCTTTTCTCTAACCAGAAGCGACACTTAAAAAAAGACAACACACACTGATGAAGGGTCCAGTAAAACATCGGCGCGTGGAAACCGATGTCCTTACCTTGGTTGTTAGCCCATGCTGACGTCTCTCATGCTACATTTTCATTTTTGCTACCCAGGCCAGCTGCCCGCGTCAAAGTCACTCCTCTGCCTTGTTGTGCAGACACACCAGCTGTGACACCTCATCGGTTTATGGTATGGGCACTGTCGTGGAGGAAAGCCGGCTTTAGGTTCTCTAATGTAATTCCTGTCAGCTGATGATCAAGAATAAGTACTCCCAGCATTCAAGTTGGAGCACGTGTGAAGAGACAGTAAATGCCCAGCACTACATCCTCAGTATCCT